>NW_020191807.1:0-57554 GCF_002263795.3 Bos taurus | reverse complement strand
TGCTGGCATATTGAGTGCAGCACTTTTACAGCATCATCTTTCAAAATTTGAAAGAGCTCAACTGGAATTCCATCACCTCCACTAGCTTTGTTTGTAGTGATGCTTTCTAAGGCCCACTTGACTTCACATTCCAGGATGTCTGACTCTAGGTGAGTAATCACACCATCGTAATTATCTTGGTCGTGAAGATCTTTTTTGTACAGCTCTTTTGTGTATTCTTGCCACCTCTTCTTAATGCAGAGTTCCAAAGAATAGCAAGAAGAGATAAGAAAGGCTTCCTCAGCGATCAATGCAAAGAAATAGAGGAAAGCAACAGGAATGGGAAAGACTAGAGATTGCTTTCAAGCAAATCAGAGATACCAAAGGAACATTCATGCAAAGATGGGCACAATAAAGGACAGAAATGCTATGGACCTAACAGAAGCAGAAGATATAAGAAGAGGTGGCAAGAATACACAGAAGAACTGTGCAAAAAAGAGCTTTCACGACCCAGATAATCACGATGGTGCAATCACATTACCTAGAGCCAGACATCCTGGAATGTGAAGTCAAGTGGGCCTTAGAAAGCCATCACTACGAACAAAGCTAGTGGAGGTGATGGAATTCCAGTTGAGCTCTTTCAAATCCTGAGGATGATGCTGTGAAAAGCTCTGCACTCAATATGCCAGCAAATTTGGAAACTCAGCAGTGGCCACCGGACTAGAAAAATTCCGTTTTCCATTCCAATCTCAAAGAAAGCAATGCCCAAAGAATGCTCAAACTACCACACAATTGTACTCATCTCACACACTAGTAAAGTAATGCTCAAATTCTCCAAGCCAGGCCTCAGCAATACAGGAAGTGTGAAACTTCCTCATGTTTAGCTGGTGTTAGAAAAGGCAGAGGGACCACAGATCAAATTGCCAACATCCGCTGGATCATGGAAAAAGAAAGAGAGTTCCAGAAAACATCTATTTCTGCTGTATTGACTATGCAAAGGCTTTGACTGTGTGGATCACAATACACTGTGGAAAATTCTGAAAGAAATGGGAATACCAGACCACCTGACCTGCCTCTTGAGAAACCTATATGCAGGTCAGGAAGCAACCGTTAGAACTGGACATGGAACAACAGACTGGTTCCAAATAGGAAACCAAGTATGTCAAGGCTGTATATTGTCACCCTGCTTATTTAACTTCTATGCAGAGTACATCATGAGAAACCTGGGCTGGAAGAAGCACAAGCTGGAATCAAGATTGCCGGGAGAATTATCAATAACTTCAAATATGCAGATGACACCACCCTTATGGCAGAAAGTGAAGAGGAACTAAAAAAGCCTCTTGATGAACATGAATGTGGAGAGTGAAAAATTTGGCTTAAAGCGCCACATTCAGAAAACGAAGATCATGGCATCCGGTCCCAGCCCTTCATGGGAAATAGATGGGGAAACAGTGTCAGACTTTATTTTTGGGGGCTGGAAAATTACTATAGATGCTGATTGCAGCCATGAAATTAAAAGATGCTTACTCCTTGGAAGGAAACTTATGACCAACCTAGATAGCATATTGAAAACCAGAGACGTTACTTTGCCAACAAAGGTCCATCTAGTCAAGGTTATGGTTTTTCCAGTGTTCATGTATGGATGTGAAAGTTGGACTGTGAAGAATGCTGAGCACCGAAGAACTGAGGCTTTTGAACTGTGGTATTGGAGAAGACTCTTGAGAGTCCCTTGGACTGCAAGGAGATCCAACCAATCCATTCTAAAGGAGATCCGTCCTTGGTGTTCTTTGGAAGGACTGATTCTAAAGCTGAAACTCCAATACTTTGGCCACCTCATGCAAAGAGTTGACTTATTGGAAAAGATTCTGATGCTGGGAGGGATTGGGGCAGGAGGAGAAGGGGATGATAGAGGATGAGATCGCTAGATGGCATCACCGAGTCGATGGACAGGAGTTTGGGTGAACTCTGGCAGTTGATGGACAGGGAGGCCTGGCGTGCTGCAATTCATGAGGTCGCAGAGTCAGACATGACTGAGCGACTGAACTGACCTCAACTGAACTGTTTGTAAACAGTTTTGAACAGTGTAATTAGTTAACTTACAAAAGACGGAGCATATATTCAACACCACTTCTCCAGTACTTCACATTAATTTTTTTCACACTGAAGCAGGTTGGTTATTCAAATCAGTTGTTGTATTGCTCCCTTGTTTCCAATAAAATTCTACAGATCACAAGAATATAGATGATAAGAATGTCATTTTAAACCACTATTTGTATTCATACTAAAAGGCAGGGGATAAGAAGGAAATTTTTAATAACTGTACTCCACCCATTACAAAACTCAAATTGATTTGACTTCAGGGTGAGGGCTAAAACATATGCAATGTGTTAAAAAGCACAAATCTACACTATTGTTCAACACACTGTTATCATTACTACTACACCATTTTCTCTTCAGACTTGCATGCACAAAGTTTTAAGAAAATGATTGCAATCAATCTTTTAATAACCTAAGTGCAGTTCTTTTAAAGTCTAATATCTATGGCTGAGGGAGTTTTAGTCATTCTTTGCCTCAGTTTTCCTATGCAAACAGATAACAGTTTTATCTATATCATAAATTCAGCTTCTCAACCCTCACCCCGGTAATATCCTGACCTTCAAAACAGTAGTAAAGAAGAAAGAGAAGCCAGAATGTAATAATTTGCTAACCTCCTGGCTTGAACATTACAAACCCAGATGTTCTGATACTCTTATTTAATTGTAAGTCTGGGTAAGATTTATTGTGAGTACTGCTTTCTGTGAAAAGAAAAAGAGGAAAGAGGAGAAAAGGAGAACAGTAACTTAAAGCACAAAAATGAATTAGTAACAAATTAGCAGTTTTACTTCTATTTTCCAAGTGAATGCTTTAGCTGACAAACTACACATGTTTCTTCTCTTTGAAAAAAAAAATTTAAGTGACATATAATTTACAATATTGTGTTAGTTTCAGGTATACAATAAGGTGATTCAGACGTATATGTATATATATATATATCTGAATATATATATTCCTTTTCAGATTCTTTTCCATTATATGTTACACAGTAGGTCCTTTGTAATAAATGATATCATTCTGAGAGAGTCATTTCCTAGGCACGTTGATAGGGAGTCTAGGGGTCCCCAAGGAGAGAGGGGTCTGGAATTCTCAAGGAGGAATAAAGGACACACTTTTTTTCTTTCTCCACATTCCTTAGGATTATATAACAATAATGTATCCTGCCTAAGGACAGTCTTTGGATTCAACCTTCTGTTATCTTAAAATTATGGGAGTAGACCTGGTCTTTACAAGGATGTATCTTGCCTGAGGACAGTGTTATCTTAAAATGTAAATTATGGGAGTAGGTCTGATGAGGTCTTTACACCCTCCAGACATTCTTTGGATTATATAACCTCATTGTTAACACTAGCAAGCGGGTCCTCTTTCTGCCCCCTTCTGATGCCTATGCCAGAAGCTTTCTCTATCTCCTTTATACTTTAATAAAACTTTATTCCACAAAAGCTCTGAGCAATCAAGCCTCGTCTCTGGCCCCGGATTGAATTCTTCTCCTCCAGGGGGCAAGAATCCCGGTGTCTTCGCGTGATTCAACAACAACCTTTCAATTCTACATACATCATTCTGGAGCTTGCCTTTCATTATTGTTGTTCTGGCCATACCTCATAGCACTGTGGGATCTTAGTTCTCTGGACCAGAGATTGAACCATGTCCTCTGCATTGGAAGCACAGATTCTTAACCACTGGACCATCAGGAAGTCCGTGATTATCTATTTTATTTAGAGTAGTGTGTATCTGTCAATCCTGAACTCCTAATTTATCCCCCTGCCCCTGCTAACCCCTTTGGTAACCATCAGCCTGTTTTCAGTATCTGAGCCTATTTTTGTTCTGTAAGTTCATTTGTACCATTATTTTAGATTTTGCATACAAGTGACATCAAACATTTGACTTAATATGACATCATATGTCTGACTTAATATAATAATCTCTAGGTCCATGTTGCTGCAAATAGCATTATTTCATTTGTTTTATGGCTAACAAAATACTCATTTTTATATATAATTAGAGACTTTTTAAATGATAAAATATATTTTAGTAATGTATACTATTTTCAATAATAAAAGTATATTTTATTAAAGAACAGTATAAAGCAATATACATCATCTTTGTCATAGGTCTTATTTATTGTGCCTGAGCATAGTGCTTTCTGAATCTTAAGAGTAATGAATTGAACCCTCCACCCCCATTATCTGGTATGGTCAGTAGACCAAGTAAAAGATGTGAAGTTATTTGAGAATAAAACATTATTTTTCACTTTCAAAAAGTGACTGCAATTTGTGTAAGGTACTAAGTGTTAAAGGGATCTGGCACATTAAAACAATCTAACAAAAACAAAACAATTCCAGTCCTAAATATTTTGTATGAATGCCTCTGGACCCTTCAGAGGTGCTGCAGTAACCAACATAGTCCAAGAGCTATTTTTTCCTCTACTTTTGGGTCATCACTAATTAGCTTGAGCTATTTTTCAAATAGTCTCTTAGGGCTTAAATATAGGAAAAAAGAGCTTGTTCTTTATATTTAGCATAAAATATATATGGAATTTAGAAAGATGGTAACAATAACTCTGTGTACGAGACAGCGAAAGAGACACTGAAGTATAGAACAGTCTTATGGACTCTGTTGGAGAGGGAGAGGGTGGGAAGATTTGGGAGAATGGCATTGAAACACGTATAATATCCTGTATGAAATGAGTTGCCAGTCCAGGTTCAATGTACCATACTGGATGCTTGGGGCTGGTGCACTGGGATGACCCAGAGGAATGGTATGGGGAGGGAGGAGGGAGGAAGGTTCAGGATGGGGAACACATGTATACCTGTGGCGGATCCATTTCGATATTTGGCAAAAACTAATACAATATTGTAAAGTTTAAAAATAAAATAAAATTAAAAAAAAAAAAAAGAATAAAATACCCAACGACAATTCTAAAATCACAAACATTCTGATTGGCAGATTCACATACTTCAATATTTGAATGACCTGTAGCATATATATGTAAATGCTATGCTATGCTAAGTCACTTCGGTCGTGTCCGACTCTGTGTGACCCCATAGACGGCAGCCCACCAGGCTCCTCCGTCCCTGAGATTCTCCAGGCAAGAACACCGGAATGGGTTGCCATTTCCTTCTCCAATGCATGAAAGTGAAAAGAGAAATTGAAGTCGCTCAGTCGTGTCTGAATCTAAGCGATCCCATGGACTGCAGCCTACCAGGCTCCTCCGTCCATGGGATTTTTCAGGCAAGAGTACTGGAGTGGGGTGCCATTGCCTTCTTCATATATGTAAATAGATATATCTAAATATGTCTGAAAATGTATGTATGTTTAAACAAACATATATATACTAGCATAGAATTTGTTTCCACCTGTGTCCAACTCTTTGCACCCCATGGGCTGCAACACAACAGGCCTCCCTGTCCCTCACCATCTCCCAGAGTTTGCCCAAGTTCATGTTCATTGCATCCGTGATGCTGTCCAGGCATCTCATCCTTTGATGCCGTATTCTCCTTCTACCCACAATCTTCCGCAGCATCCAGGACTTTTACAACAAGTCATGTTTGCATTAGATGACCAAATCACCGGAGCTTCAGCTTCATCATCAGTTCTTCCAGTGAATACTCAGGGTTGATCTCCCATAAGATTGATTGGTTTGATTTTGCTGTTCAAGGGACTTTCCGCTGTCTTCCAGCACGACAATTCAAAGGCATCAATTTGTTGATGTTCTGGCTTCCATAACGTCCAGCTCTCACAACTGTACGTGACCACTGGGAAGACCATAGCCTGGACTATACAGACTTTGTCAGCAGAATAATGTCTGCTATTCAACACAGAATCTAGGTTTGCCATTGCTTTCCTGCCAAGAAGCAATCATCTTATGATGTCATGGCTGCAGTCACAATCTGCAGTGATTTTAGAGTACAGGAAGAGGAAATCTATCACTACTTCCACCTTTTCCCCTTCTATTTGCTGTGCAGTAATGGGCCCAGATGCGATGATCTTAGTTTCTTAAATACTTAGTCTTAAGCTGGCTCGTCTACTCCTCTCTGTCACGCTCATCAAGAGGCTCTTGAATTCTGTCAAGAGAATGCACTAGACATAGCAAATACCCTTTTTGAACAACACAAGAGATGACTTTACACATTGATATCACCAAATGATCAATACCAAAATCAAACTGATACATTCTTTGTAGCTGAAGATGGAGAAACTATACAGTGAGCACAAACAAGGGCCGGAGCTGACTGTGGCTCAGAAGATCAGCTGTTTGTAGAAAAATTCAGGCTTAAACTAAAGAAAACTGGGGAAAATACTAGGTCAGTCAGGCATGACTTAAATCAAATCCTGTATGAATTCGCAACAGAGGTAATAAATAGATTCAAGGGATTAGATCTACTTAACTGTGTGCCTGAAGAACTATGGACAGAGGTTTGTAATACTGTACAGGAGGCAGAAAACAAAACTATCCCAAGGAAAAAGAAAAGCAAGAAGGCAAAGTGGTGATCTGAGGAGGCTTTACAAACATCAGAAGAATGGAGAAGTGAAAAGCAAGTGAAAGAGGGAAAGGTAAATCCAATTAAATGCAGAGTTTCAAAGAATAGCTAGCAGAGACAAGAAGGCCTTCTTCAATGAACAGGTTTTAATAATAAAAGAAACAACAAAAGGGGAAAGACTAGAGATCTCTTCAGGAAAATTGGAAACATCAAGGGACCATTATATCCAAAGATGGGCACAATGAAGGATAAAAACCTAGTAGACACTGAAGAGATAAAGATGGAAAAATTACATGGAAAAACTGTATTAAAAAGATCTTAATGAACCAGATTACTATGATGGTGTGGTTAGTGACCTAGAGCCAGACATTCTGGAGTTCAAGTGGGCCTTCAGAAGCACTGCTGTTAACAAAGCTAGTAGATGTAATGAACTTCCAGAAGAACAATTCAAACCCCTAAAGGATGATGCCAACAAGGTTTTACATTCCTTATGTCAGCAGCTCTGGAAGACCCAGCAGTGGCCACAGGACTGGAAAAGGTCAATATTCATCACAATTACCAAGAAGGATAGTACCAAAGAATGTGCTAGCCATCAGACAGTTGCTCTCATCTCCCATGCTAGTAAGGTCATGCTTAA
The DNA here is from genome assembly GCF_002263795.3 of Bos taurus. Taxonomy (NCBI): domain Eukaryota; kingdom Metazoa; phylum Chordata; class Mammalia; order Artiodactyla; family Bovidae; genus Bos; species Bos taurus. The sequence goes on along the minus strand of NW_020191807.1, from coordinate 50,363 downwards.
AATCCTGCATGCAAGGCTTCAGCATTATGTGAACCAAGAACTTCCAGATGTCCAAGCTGGGTTTAGAAAAGGAAGAGGAACTAGAGATCAAACTGCCAGCATTCACTGGATTATAGAGAAAGTAAAACATCTTTCTCTATAATCAGATGTCAGAAAAACATCAATCTCTTTTTCATCAACTATACTAAAGCCTTTGACTGTGTGGATCATTACAAACTGTGTAAAGTGCTTAGAGAGATGGGAATATCAGACCATCTTACCTGTCTCATGAGAAACCTGAATGTGGTTCAAAAAACAGCAGTGAGAACCCTGTGTGGGAAGCTGACTGGTTCAAGACTGAGAAAGGAGTACCACACGGCTGTCTGCGGTCACCCTGTCTTTTCAACCTACATGCTGAAGACATCACAGAAATGCTGGGTGGGCTGAGTTACAAGCTGGAACACAGTATTATATACACATAAATATTACCATCTTCCTTCCCAGAGACACATGCTATGTGTTTTATTATATTTAAATTTTATATGGGTTAATCTTATATTTTAACAAATACATTAACACTCTAAGTCTTCTAGACTGTTAAGGAAGTTCTAGGACCCACATCAGATTTTCCAACCTGGGGTCTGGGAAAGGTACTGAGAACCCCAGAGAATTTGACTTTGGAGGCCAGTGGGATTTGATTCCAGAACTCCCACTGGACTGGGGAAACAGACTCTTGCAGAGCACAAAGGAAATCTTGGGCACACCAGAAGCCAGAAGAAAAGAACAGCGTCCCCACAAGAGATTGTGCCAGAGTTGCCTGTGAGTAACCAAAAATCTCTGGTGGAGGCATGGGTCGACAGTGGCCTGCTGCAGCGTCAGGGACACTGAATACGACAGTGCATGCACAACTCCTTTCGAAAGAAATCACCATTATCTTCATTACTCTTACTATAGTTTGGCCTCAGGCCAAACAATGTGGAAAGAACAAAGAAGCCCAAATCAAGAGAAAATTGGATTAAAGACTGATTAAACATGATCCCGCCCGTAAGAACAAGACCCAGTTTCCCCAAAAATCAGTCTCTCCCATCGGGAAGCTTCCACAAGCCTCTTATCCTTATCCCTTAGAGGGCAGACAGAATGAAAACCACAGTCGCAGAAAACTAACCAAACTGATCACATGGACCACAGCCTTGTCTAACTCAATGAAACTATGAGCCATGTAGAGCCACCCAAGATGGACGGGTCATAGTGGAGAGTTCAACAAAATGTGGTTCGCTGGAGAAAGGAATGGCAAACCAGTATTCTTGCCTTGAGAACCCCATGAACAATATGGAAAGGCAAAAAGACATGGCATTGAAAGATGAACTTCCAAGGACAGTAGATACACAATATGCTACTGGAGATGAGTGGAGCAATAACTCCAGAAAGAATGAAGAGAAACAGTCAAAGAGAAAAAAAAAAAGCCCAGCTGTGGAGGTGACTGATGATGGAAATAAAGTCAGATACTGCAAAGAACAACATTGCAAAGGAACCTGAAATATTTGTCCCATGAATCAAGGTAAATTGGAAGTGGTCAAACAGGAAATGGAAAGAGTGAACATCGACATTTTAGGAATCAGTGAAATAAAATGGACTGGAATGGGCGAATTTAATTCAGATGATCATTATATCTACTACTGTGGGCAAGAACCCCTCAGAAGAAATGGAGTAGCCTTCATAGTCAACAAGAGTCCAAAATGCAGTACTGAGGTGCAATCTCAAAAATGACAGAATGATCTCTGTTCCTTTCCAAGGCAAGCCACTCAATATCACAGTTATCCAAGTCTATGCCCCAATCAGTAATGCTGAGAAAGCTGAAATTGAACAGTTCTATGAAGATCTACAAGACCTTCTAGAACTAACACCCGAAAAAGTGGTCCTTTTCATCATTGGAGACTGGAATGCAAAAGTAGGAAGTCAAGAGATACCTAGAGTAACAGGCAAATATAGCCTTGGAGTACAAAATGAAGCAGGGCAAAGGTAACAGAGTTTTGCAAAAAGAATGCACTGGTCATAGCAAACACCCTCTTCTAACAACACAAGAGATGACTCTACATATGGACATCACCAGAACGTCAATACCAAAAGCAGACTGATTTTAGTCTTTGCAGCCAAAGATGGAGAAGCTCTATACTGTTAGCAAAAACAGGAAAAGGAGCTAAATGTGGATCAGCTCATGAACTCTTTTTTCACAAAATGCAGGCATAAATTGAAGGGAGGGAAAACCACTAGGCCATTCAGTTATGACCTAAATCAAATCCCTCACAAGTATACAGTAGAAGTGACAAATAGATTCAAGAGACCAGATCTGAGAGTGACTGAAGAAATATGGATAGAGGTTTGGGACATTGTACAGGAGGCGGTGATCAAGACCATCCCCATGAAAAAGAAATGCAAAAAGGCAAAATGGTTGCAAAAAGGCAAAAAAAAAAAAAAGAAAGAAAAAGAAAAAAAAAAGGCATTTTTAAAAATGCAGAAATGCTTCTGAGGAGGCCTTAGAAATAGCTGAGAAAAGAAGAGAAACAAAAGGCAAAGGAGAAAAGGAAAGCAATGCCCATTTGAATACAGAGTTCCAAGGAATAGAAAGGAGAGATAAGAAAGCATTCCTCAGTGAGCAATGCAAAGTAATAGAGGAGATAATAGAATGGGAAAGAACTAGAGAACTCTTCAATAACATTAGAGATACCAAGGGATCATTTCAGGCAAAGATGGGCAAAATAAAGGACAGAAATGGTATGGACCTAACAGAAGCAGAAGATATTAAGAAGAGGTGGCAAGAATACACAAAAGAACTACACAAAAAGATCTTCATGACCCAGATAACTACAATGGTGTGAGCACTCACCTAGAGCCAGACATCTTGGAGTGTGAAGTCAAGTGGGCCTTAGGAAGCATCACTAGGAACAAAGCTAGTGGAGATAATGGGATTCCAGCTGAGCTATTCCAAATGCAAAAAGATGATGCTGTGAAAGTGCTGCACTCAATAGGTAAGCAAAATTGGAAACTCAGCAGTGGCCAAAGGACTGGAAAAGGTCAGTTTTCCTTCCAATTCCCAAAGAAAGGCAATGCCAAAAATGTTCATACTACCACACAATTGCACTCATTTCACATGCTAGCAAAGTAACACTCAAAATTCTCCAAGAAGGCTTCAACAGAACGTGAACTGTGAACTTCCAGATGTCAAAGCTGGATTTAGAAAAGGCAGAGGAACTAGAGAGCAAATTGCCAACATCTGCTGGATCATATAAAAAGCAAGAGAGTTCCAGAAAAACATTTACTTCTGCTTTACTGACTACACCAAACCCTTTGACTCTGTGGATCACAAAAAACTGTGGGAAATTCTTAAAAGACATGGGATTACCAGACCACCTTACCTGCCTCCAGAGAAATTTGTATGCAGGAAAAACAACATTTAGAACCAGACATTGAACAACAGGCTGGTTTGATACTGGGAAAGGAGTACATCAAGGCTGCCTATTGTCCCTCTGCTTATATAACTAAAGGAAATCAGTCCTGAATATTAATTGCAAGGACTGATGCTGAAGCTAAAACTCCAAAATTTTGGCCACCTGATGCAAAGAACTGACCCATTTGAAAAGACCCTGATGCTTGGAAAGACTGAAGCCAGGAGAAGGAGACGACAGAGGATGAGATGGCTGGATGGCATCACCGACTCAATGGACCTGAGTTTGAGTAAACTGTAGGAGTTGGTGATGGACAGGGAGGCCTGGCATGCTGCAGTCCATGGGGTCCCAAAGCGTCTGATATGACTGAGTGAGTGAACTGAACTGAACTGATGCAGAGTACATCATGCAAAATGCCGAGCTTGCTGAAGCAAAAGCTGGAATCAAGATTGCCAGGAGAGATATCAATAAGCTCAGATATGCAGATGACATCACCCTTATGGCAGAAAGTGAAAAAGAACTAAACAGCCTCTTGATGAAAGTGAAAGAAGAGAGTAAAAAAGCTGGCTTAAAGTGTAACATTCAAAAAATGAAGATCATCATATCTGGTCCCATCACTTCATGGCAAATAGTTGGGGAAGGAATGGAAACAGTGACAGACTATTTTCTTGGGCTCCAAAATCACTGCAGATGGTAACTGCAGCCGTGAAATTAAAAGAAGCTTGTTCCTTGGAAGAAAAGCTATGATTCAACCTAGACAGCATATTCAAAAGCAGAGACATTAGTTTGCCGACAAACGTCAGTATAGTCAATGCTATTGTTTTTGTAGTAGGCATGCGTGGATGTGAGAATTGGGACCATAAAGATAGCAGAGTGCCAAAGAATTGATGCTTTTGAACTGTGGTGTTTGAGAAAACTCTTGAGAGTCCCTTGGACTGCAAGGAGATCAGACCAGTCAATGCTAAAGCAAATGAATCTTGCATATTTATTGGAAGGACTGATGCTGAAGCTTCAGCTCCAATACTTTGGCCACCCCATGTGAAGAACTGACTCACTGAACAATACCCTGATGCTGTGACAGATTGAAGACAGAAAGGGTGGACAGAGGATGAGGTGGTTGGATGGCATCACCAAGGCGAGGGACATAGGTTTGAGCAATCTCTGAGAGTTGGTGATGGATAGGAAAGCCTTGTGCACTGCAGTCCATGGGGTCTCAAAGAGTTGGACACCGCTGAGCAACTGAACTCTAGGTCTTGTCCAATACAGCTTAGACTTTTTACATTTATTCATAATCACTCCATGGTGTCCAACTCTTTGCAACCCCATGGACTTTAATCCATCAGGCTCCTCCATCCATGGACTTCTCCAGGGAAGAATACTGGAGTGGGTAGCCATTCCTTTTTCCAGGGGATCCATCCCAGGGATGGAACATGGGTCTCCCACATTGCAGACAGATTCTTTACAGTCTGAGCCACTAAGGAAGCCCAATCTAAGATTAAGAAGTTGAATGGCTATACTTTTTAATCCTGTTTTCCATCTTCTTTGGGTTACAATGTGACATAATTTCCCTTATGATGAGTTTTTTTTTTTCACTCCAATCTCTTATCTAAGCCTTAATTAACTGAAGATTTTTATAGAGGAAAAATTACTATTTGTACCTTGCAAGCTTAGTCCTTTAAAGCCATCACATTTTGTTTCTTCAAAATCCTTGGCCATGAACAACCAGTGTATTTGAAGCCAGGGGTTGAATGAAACATAATTTGAGGTGGAGAAATATATAAGTGGACCACATCAATTCATGATTTCTTATATCCAAACTATTTATCTACTTACACCAATATTAATCCTCCCTTTAACTGTGAAACTGCTTTGTGATAGGAATGGGAAGGAAGGGAGATGGCATAAATTGAAGCGAGGTTGAACTGTTTCCAGCTCTTGTTTAAGTGCAGACTTAAGAGCAACATATTGGTACTTTCAGCCAAAATTTCCACTAGCCATCACATTTGTGGTAAAGAGACAAATAGCTTTAAAATTATTGAATTAGAAAATGTGTTTTTCATGATCATAACCAGAGAAGGCAGTGGCACCCCACTCCAGTACTCTTGCCTGTTAAATCCCATGGATGGGGGAGCCTGGTGGGCTGCAGTCCATGGGGTCGCTAAGAGTCAGACATGACTGAGCAACTTCATTTTCACTTTCATGCATTGGAGGAGGAAATGGCAACCCACTCCAGTGTTCTTGCCTGGAGAATCCCAGGGAAGGGGGAGCCTGGTGGGCTACCGTCTGTGGGGTCACACAGAGTTGGACGCGACAGAAGCTACTTAGCAGCAGTAGCAGCAGCAGCAGCAACTAATATATAGTGAAATACAGATCCTGGCTAAGGAGCTAAACTATTTTAATGGATTTTAGTGACAATGTCTACTTCTCACAAGTTTAAACTAAGAAATGGGAAAGATGTTTTTTCAACAAACATATCTGTACTTCAATAAAATCATTTCTAATTCTGACCCTTGATTGTTATGTTTATTTTCATTTTATTAGTAAATTGTTCTTTATAATCCTTATCAAGATTATATTTTCTTAAATCATCAAATTTTATATTAATGTGTTCCAAAAATAAAATATTGAATAATGAATCGAGTTTTTAATATCATTATAGGTTTTCAGTATGTGTTAAACTTATATATACTTTATGAAAAGTTTTAATATGAATAGACTATAATGAGTAACGCTAAAATCAACACTGCATTATATAATTTTAAATTATACCCTATCAGATTTATTTACCTTTATTCTTTTGTGATATAAGCTTCCCAGCTGATTTTTAACTAAACATTAAGGAACATATTTGTAGTTTTGCAGTATAATCATGCATACAATTTTAGTACACATTTCAACCATTTATAAATGTTTATAAAAATGCACATTTCCACTTCTGATGTTACACCCTTTTAACTGCTTGAGAGCAAAGAGTATGTCTTTTTTAAATTTGCCAACTGAAAGTGTATCCCCTGGTGGGTGGCCAATGATGTTATGGATGAATGAACATTTCTCAAACCTTAATAAGAAAATGGGGAGCTGGAACTCCCACTCTCACCACGGTAAGGAGGGGTCCCTCCCACCATGGTCTGTCAACAGAGACTGCTTGGAGAGCCCAGACACTACCTCCACCTAGCAGGAACAGAGCAGGGATCTCAATAGAGAGCCGGAGATGGACATCGCGAAGAGCTGGGAGCCCTGCTCTCACAGGCGGGACAAAAGGTCAGAACCAGCAGCAGCGAAGCAAATCAAAACTCAGACCAGAGGAAAGGATGGGAAACTATCTATGTTCAGCTGAGGCGAACAGGCGTTCTCTCAGAATGACATCCCGGCCAGGAACTTTAAAAATAACATTGACAGATCTGCCTACAGAGAGAAAAAAATCTAAATTTATACAGAGAAAGCCATAATTAACAAAGTTAAACGCTGAGAGACTCGTCGTCGGACATTAAGGTCCAAATAGTTAACTCACATGAGGAATCATAGGATCTTCCACATCCTCAAATCCAAAAAACCATCTAATTTTCAGTTCTTGACTCCTCAACCTGAGAGAAACTTAGTAACCAAAATGCACCGGTCCCCACCGCGCCGACCCCCGGAGCGCAGGCTGGCTCTCTCCCAAACTCAGCCGCGGCCGGAGCCCGGCACGGACACCGCAGCCCCCGGACGCCGCCGGCGCCCCTTTCCTCACCCTTCCGAGGCTGTCCCCGTTCCGGAACCAGACCTCGGCGCGGGCGCGCGGTCCCGGCGGCGGCTAGGGGCTGGCGATGCCGCAGCCTGAGGCCCGGGGCCGGGAGCGCGGGGTGCGGGCCGGTAGCGCGGCTCCTTGGGGCCCCGGGGTGCGGCTTTCGGGGACGGGGAGCCGGGAGGGCGCGTCCGGAAGAGGCTTAACATGGAGCCTCAGAAGGAACGCCTATAATTCGCGCAGGGCCCACCGTGTCCCGCCGCCAGCGCCGCCGCGCGGGACCTTCGCCGCGCGAGGACAAGGGGCCGGGTGCGGGCGGGCGGTGTGTGGTCCCCACACCGTGGAGCCGCCCGTCGCCGCCGCCCGCCAGCCCGCGCGGCAGGGGCCAGCCGCCCGCGCGCTCCCGGAACGCTCTCCTGGGTTGAGGCCTGCGCTGCCCCGCCGCGTGGGACAGGAGGGCGGCCCGCCAGGGCGACAGAGCTCGTCTTCAAGAACTGTTAAATGCTCTCAGATATAATTTTGCATGAAAGTGTTAAAACAATATAAAAGTGAAAGTCGCACACTCGTGTCCGACTCTTTGCTACCCCATGGACTATACAGTTGATGGAATTCTCCAGGTCAGAGCAATGGGGCCTTTCCCTTCTCCAGCGGATCTTCCCAACCCAGGGATGGAACCCAGGTCTCCCGCAATGCGGGCGGATTCTTTACTGTCTGAACCACCAGGGGAAGCCCTGGTGGACAAGATTATTTATAACATTTTGAATGAAAAATGCTTTTGATCAGTTTCATAAGGAGGAAAACAAATCACAGTGATAAGCTCCACTGTTCTCTAAAATACAGATATTTGCTGGAAAGCAGATGTTCACAGGTTAGTGGCACGGAATGAGCCTCTCAGAGAAGATTCTTTTAGAGACCTGGGTTACTAGAATTATTGGAGTAGAATGGTTAAGAGGCTTCTCTGAAAGAGAAACCCTCTCTGCCATATTTCAAATAACTGTAGAAAGAAGAAACGAGCATTTCAAAGTGCATTTTCTTCTAGGAAATTCAAAATGCATTCTAAGAATGGGCTAGTTACTTCATTTTTGCATGAGAAGAAAATTAATTTTCTTTTAATAATAGAATCACTGAACAGCCATGCCTAAAAATAATAACAACCAGCATTTCAAATCTTTTTAGTGTCCCTAGGCAGAAGGCTCAGAGAAGGCAATGGCACCCCACTCCAGTACTCTTGCCTGGAAAATCCCATGGACGGAGGAGCCTGGTGGGCTGCAGTCCATAGGGTCGCTACGAGTCAGACAGGACTGAGCAACTTCACTTTCACTTTTCACTTTCATGCATTGGAGGAGGAAATGGCAATCCACTCCAGTATTCTTGCCTGGACAATCTCAGAGACCGGGAAGCCTGGTGCGCTGCCGTCTATGGGGTCGCACAGAGTCAGACACAACTGAAGCGACTTAGCAGTAGCAGTAGCAGCAGGCAGAAGGCTACTGACAAGCAAATGGAACTTGGTAATTAACAAGCATTTTGTTCTGGTCAGACTGTATGTTTAATAAAGTCCATCTTTCATTTACTCATATTTATTTAGCCCCTAATCTTTGTCAGGCTGAATGCTAGTTACTAATAAGGAATAAATAAGGTATATACAGTATAGTGAGAAGACAGATATATATAAGTAATTATACAAATAAATGCAAAATATCTGAACAGTGTGACAGATGACAGTCATAAGCCGTCATGAAAATTGAACTTATAAATAAGCAATAAGATATATTGATTTACTTAGTCAAAGGTGTCAGAACTATCCCTGTAAAATCTGATAGCTTAGTATGTTTCATTTCTTAAATATGTTAATAGCTATGTTTATTTGCCTGTTAATTTGTTGGTTATTCATCACTCCAAGTACATCTGAGAAATGAAGATGATCTGAAATATCATGCTAGAGATACACTTCACTGATGGAGTTCAGACATGTGAGAGACATGCAAACTGTCATCTTGGTAGACACCTGTGTTCATAAAATACATTTTGATCTCCAAAAAAGCATTTTGTATTTTTCAAGATAATAATGATTCTAAATGCAATGTCATTCAAATTTATCTTCAGGCTAAATCTTTAAAAGTATACACAGGACTCCTGGGAGGCAGTGGAGTATGAGAAACACAAAGAAATTGTCTTTTGATAACTAGTGAAACACCTGAGGCTAAGTGACATTTTATGATCCCATGTCATGCAAACTCAGGGGAAGGAAAGGGTGCCATGATTTTTCAGTTATCGCTGAAAATTTTAACTATGATGTAAATACAGAAAAGATCTATCAAACATTTCAAATACTTATAAACTATCTTGCTAGCTCCTCGTGACTTTTTCAAACTTGTGTCTTCTGAATTTCCCAGAAAATTGAGTGTCTCACTCAACAACAGTAGTTCAAAACTTGAACTTCATACTTTTTTCTTTTGTTAGCCAAATATTGATTAAGTCACTGGTTAAGTTTCTACATACTAATACCACTCCAAATACCTTACTATATTTGAAAAGATTTTCTATTTTTCTTCTGAAATTTTCATGAAGCTCAGTACTTCCCAAACTATCTAGAATCCGTCATCACCTCCTGCACAATTTATTTATTTATTTATTTATTTTTTACCCCGGCGGCCGGCGGTGCGCTGTCCAGGGTAGCCGGCGTCCCTCTGCCCGCGCTCCCGCCGCGCGCGCCCGCCGCCCCGCCCCCGCGCCCTCCTGCACAATTTAATGTGGAAAACTAATTCTGTAAAATGCAACAGGTATAAAGCACTACAAAAATATAATCAATGAAGACATATAAAATGCAAAATCTATTTTTATTAGAAACAAGAAAGAAAATCACATTACAGTAAATATATTCAAGATAAATATGATAGGAACAAAGTACAAACATTTTATGCATTTTTATGGAAACTATGCAAGGGGATTATTTTGGATACTTGCTTTTACAATTGATTGTTTGCCTGCTACAGTGTTAAATGTAACACTGTAGAAAGAAATAAAACAGTGATTTCTCATCTTAACTACCTATGTGCAAACATTAAACAAGCCTATTTGTCACATTAAAACTCAAAATATTGACATACACAGTATTTGTCCAGTGTGTGCATGTATTTTGACAACTGTAACTCAAAAAATGTATAAAAATGTGCTTGTTGAGTTATGTGTTACTTTAAAGACATTCAGAAAACTAAGATCATGATATTTGGTCCCATCACTTCATGGCAAATAGATGGGGAAACAGTGGAAACGGTGGCAGATGATTTTTCAGGGGTTGGGGTGGGGGGCTCCAAAATCACTGCAGATGGTGACTGCAACCATGAAATTAAAAGATGTTTACTACTACTTGGAAGAAAAGTTATGACCAACCTAGCCAGCATATTAAAAAGCAGAGATATTACTTTGCCAACAAACGTCCGTCTAGTCAAAGCTATAGTTTTTCCAGAGTTGGACTATGAAGAAAGCTGAGTGCTGAAGAATTGATGCTTTTGAACTGTGGTGTTGGAGAAGACTCTTGAGAGTCCCTTGAACTGCAAGGGGATTCAACCAGTCCATCCTAAAGGAAATCAGTCCTGAATATTCATTGGAAGGATCGATGATGAAGCTGAGTCTTCAATACTTTGACCACGTGATGTGAAGAACTGACTCTTTTGAAAAGACCCTGATGCTGGGAAAGATTGAAGGCAGGAAGAGAAGGGGCTGACAGAGCATGAGATGGTTGGATGGCATCACCGATTCAATGGACATGAGTTTGAGTAAACTCAGGAAGTTGGTGATGGACAGGGAGGCCTGGCATGCTGCAGTCCATGGGGTTGCAAAGAATCAGAGACAACTGAGTGACTGAACTGAACTGAACTTACACATGGATTATTTTTTCAGTAGTAAATACTCCAGGGCTATCAGGTCTGTGGTCAGTTGCATCCACACATGGGGAACCTGAAGAATTGGGGGGAATCACCTGCTTATTAGGAGATCCAGATTTTGAATTTCATGTGGATTTTTGACTAGAGGGAGGGTGGGTGTCCCTAAGATTTGCATTATTCAAAGATCAAGTGTATGTCTAAATGAAATTAAAGTCGAATCTCAAAGATGTATCTGCACTTCATTATTCCAGCTTAGAAAGAGGGAAATCCTGTCATTTGGAACAAGATGGAGAAACCCAGAACTCACTATGGTAAGTGAAATAAGCCCCAGAGGATAAAGACGATGCCAGCTCACTTACACATGGGATCTAAAAGAGACTCACTGAAACTGAGAGCATAATGTGTTTGCTGGCAGGAAATGGGGAGCTGCCCCTCGCAGGTACAGAGATTCGCTTACACAGGATCAATGAGTTCTGGGGATCTACCTTAAGGGCATGCTGCCCAATGTTCATACTAAATTGTAAATATGACATTTTCTAAAAGGATCTTAAGTCTTTTCCACATACACACACACATACACACATTTTAAAAAGTAACTATGGGAGGAGGAGCCAAGATGGCGGAGGAGTAGGACGGGGAGAACACTTTCTCCCCCACAAATTCATCAAAAGAGCATTTAAACGTCGAGTAAATTCCACAAAACAACTTCTGAATGCCGGCAGAGGACATCAGGCACCCAGAAAAGCAACCCAACTCTTCGAAAGGAGGTAGGAAAAAATATTAAAAACAAAAAAAAAAAGAGACAAAAGAGGGAGGGACGGAGTTCCGTCCCGGGAAGGGAATCTTAAAAAGAGAGAAGTTTCCAAACATCAGGAAACCTTCTCACTGCCGAATCTGCACCGAGCTTTGGAAGCACAGAGGGCAATATAACAGGGAGAAAAAATAAATAAACAATTTAAAACTCGCAGATTGCGAGCCCTACGGTAACTCCCCCAGCAGAGAAGCAGCGCAGACGCCTGCATCCGCCATTAGCAAACCGGGGCTGGGCAGGGAGGCGCGGCGCGGGCTGCATCGCTGAGAGTAAGAATCTGGCCTGAATACCCTGAGCGCTATCTGAGCGAAATAATTTGGGCTAGCAAACCAGACTGTGGGATACCTACCACGCGAAAAGCCAGCCCTAACCTAAGACTGCCAGGCCCGCGCACGGAACAAAGGACTGAACAGAGATAGCCGGCTGCAGACCTTCCCCCTCCGGTGAAAGGCAGCCAGAGCCGGAAGGGGGCAATCGCAGCCCCAGAGAGACATTATCTATAAAATTGTAAGCAGGCTTCTTTGCTAACTAAAACTTCTTGGGGGTCTGGACGGTCAACATCTGCCTGAGAAGGTGCGCCGGTTTTACATCCAGATAACCGAGTGGCGGGGAGGCGATAAGTCGCAGCATTGGCGCTCGCCTGGGAAGAGCAAATTGGCCCTCGGACCTGGGAAGAGCACAAAACGCAGGCCCAACTGAGTCTGCGCCTCTGAGGACTACCCGAGTGCCTGAACCTGAGCGGCTTGGACCTGGGAGGTGCATGCAGCCCAGGGCCAGCCTCGGATTGTTCCCGGCGGAACAACCTAGAGTCCGAGCAGTGTGGACAGGGAGGCTACACGCGCCGTGAGTGGGGGCAGACCCAGGGTGGCTGAGGCACTGCGAGCCCACGCCAGTGTTATTTGTTTGCAGCATCCCTCCCTCCCTCCCCACAGCGCGACTGAACAAGTAAGCCTAAAAAAAAAAAAAAAAAAAAAGTGTCCTCCACCGTGGCCTTTGAGTCAGGGCGGAAACCAGATACTGAAGAGACTAGCAAACAGAAGAAGATATAACAGAGGGAAACGCCTTGGAAGCTACAGGCAATAGATCAAAACCCTGTGGTTACTACGGACTACATAGGAAGGGGCCTATAGATCTTGAGAAATATAAATCTGACCAAGGAACTAGCCAAAAATGAACTGAACCCACAACACCCACAAAAAAAAAAAAAAAACAAAAAAGCCCTAGATATATTTTTATTATTTTTACGATCATTCTTTCTTTTTTTTTTTATTAAAAAAATTTTTTTAAGTCCTCTATTGTTCCTTTAATTTTCACTTTTATAACCTATTACTTTGCAAAAAAAAAAAGACCCTATTTTTTTCTTCTTCAGCAAACTTCATATATATATATTTTATAATTTTTTGACCTTGTTTTTTTTTTGTTGTTTGTTTTTGTTTTTTTCTTCTTTTCTTTAACATTGTATTTTTGAAATTCCAAACTCTACTCTAGATTTTTAATTTTCGCTTTTTGGTATATGTTATCAATTTTGTACCTATAGTTTTTTTTTAATATAATTTCTGTGACTTTTTTTTTTTTCTTTCTTCTTCTCTGTTTCTTTCTCTTCTTCTTTTATATAACATTGTATATCTGAAATTCCAAACTTTACTCTAGATTTTTAATTTATGCTTTTTGGTATTTGATATCAATTTTGTACCCGTATTTTCTTTATAATTTTTGTGACATTGTTCGTATTTGTTTGTTTGTTTTCTCTCTTTATTTTTCTTCTTCTTCTTTTTTTTTTTTTTAACATTGTATTTTTGAAATTCCAAACTCTACTCTAGATTTTTAATTTTTGTTTTCTGGTATTAGTTATCAATTTTGTACCTGTACTTTCTTTATAATTTTCGCGACCTTGTTTGTTTTTGTTTGTTCGTTCTTTCTCTCTTTCTTTTCCTTCTTCTTTTCTTTAACATCATATTTTTGAAATTCCAAACTCTACTCTAGATTTTAAATTTTTGCTTTTATGTATTTGTTACCAATTTTGTACCTTTAAGGACCCAATCTTCAGGACCCATTTTTCACTAGGGAGTGAGATTACTGGCTTGACTGCTCTCTCTCCCTTTGGACCCTCCTTTTTCTCCATCAGGTCGCCTGTGTCTCCTCCCTAACCCCTCTCTACTCTACCCAACTCTGTGAATTTCTGTGTGTTCCAGACGGTGGAGAACACTTAGGGAACTGATTACTGGCTGGATCTATCTCCCTCCTTTTCATTCCCCCCTTTTATCCTTCTGGCCACCTCTGTTACCTTCCTCCTTCTTCTCTTCTCTGTATAACCCCGTGAACATCTCTGAGTGGTCCAGTTGTGGAGTGCACATAAGGAAGTGACTACTGGCTAGCCCACTCTCTCCACTATTGATTCACCTCATCTCATTTGGGTCACCTCTAACTCCCTCCTCCCTCTTCTCTTCTCCATGTAACCCTGTGAACCTCTCTGAGTGACCCTCACTGTAGAGAAACTTTTCATCTTTAATGTAGATGTTTTATCAATGGTGCTGTATAGAAGGAAAAGTTTTGAAACTACTGTAAAAATAAGACTGATAATCGGAAGCAGGAGACTTAAGTCCAAACCCTGACTCCAGGGAACTCCTGACTCCAAGGAACATTCATTGACAGGAGCTCATCAAATGCCTCCATACCGACACTGAAACCAAGCACCACACAAGGGCCAATAAGTTCCAGGGCAAGACATACCAAGCAAATTCTCCAGCAACAAAGGAACACAGCCCTGAGCTTCAAGATACAGGCTGCCCAAAGTCACCCCAAAACTATAGACATCTCATAACTCATTACTGGACATTTCATTGCACTCCAGAGAGAAGAAATACAGCTCCACCCACCAGAACACCGACACAAGCTTCCCTAACCAGGAAACCTTGACAAGCCACCTGTACAAACCCACACACAGTGAGGAAACGCCACAATAAAGAGAACTCCACAAACTGCCAGAATACAGAAAGGACACCCCAAACTCAGCAATTTAAACAAGATGAAGAGACAGAGGAATACTCAGCAGATAAAGGAACAGGATAAATGCCCACCAAACCAAACAAAAGAGGAAGAGATAGGGAATCTACCTGATAAAGAATTCCGAATAATGATAGTGAAATTGATCCAAAATCTTGAAACTAAAATGGAATCACAGATAAATAGCCTGGAGACAAGGATTGAGAAGATGCAAGAAAGGTTTAACAAGGACCTAGAAGAAATAAAAAAGAGTCAATATATAATGAATAATGCAATAAGTGAAATTAAAAACACTCTGGAGGCAACAAATAATAGAATAACAGAGGCAGAAGACAGGATTAGTGAATTAGAAGATAGAATGGTAGAAATAAATGAATCAGAGAGGATAAAAGAAAAACGAATTAAAAGAAATGAGGACAATCTCAGAGACCTCCAGGACAATATTAAACGCTACAACATTCGAATCATAGGGGTTCCAGAAGAAGAAGACAAAAAGAAAGACCATGAGAAAATGCTTGAGGAGATAATAGTGGAAAATTTCCCTAAAATGGGGAAGGAAATAATCACCCAAGTCCAAGAAACCCAGAGAATACCAAACAGGATAAACCCAAGGAGAAACACCCCAAGACACATATTAATCAAATTAACAAAGATCAAACACAAAGAACAAATATTAAAAGCAGCAAGGGAAAAACAACAAATAACACACAAGGGAATTCCCATAAGGATAACAGCTGATCTTTCAATAGAAACTCTTCAAGCCAGGAGGGAATGGCAAGACATACTGAAAATGATGAAAGAAAATAACCTACAGCCCAGATTATTGTACCCAGCAAGGATCTCATTCAAGTATGAAGGAGAAATCAAAAGCTTTTCAGACAAGCAAAAGCTGAGAGAATTCTGCACCACCAAACCAGCTCTCCAACAAATACTAAAGGATATTCTCTAGACAGGAAACACAAAAACGGTGTATAAACTCGAACCCAAAACAATAAAGTAAATGGCAACGGGAACATACTTATCAGTAATTACCTTAAATGTAAATGGGTTGAATGCCCCAACCAAAAGACAAAGACTGGCTGAATGGTTACAAAAACAAGACCCCTACATATGTTGTCTACAAGAGACCCACCTCAAAACAGGGGACACATACAGACTGAAAGTGAAGGGCTGGAAAAGGATTTTCCATGCAAATAGGGACCAAAAGAAAGCAGGAGTAGCAATACTCATATCAGATAAAATAGACTTTAAAACAAAGGCTGTGAAAAGAGACAAAGAAGGTCACTACATAATGATCAAAGGATCAATCCAAGAAGAAGATATAACAATTATAAATATATATGCACCCAACACGGGAGCACCACAGTACGTAAGACAAATGCTAACAAGTATGAAAGGAGAAATTAACAATAACACAATAATAGTGGGAGACTTTAATACCCCACTTACACCTATGGATAGATCAACTAAACAGAAAATTAACAAGGAAACACAAACTTTAAACGATACAATAGACCAGTTAGACCTAATTGATATCTATAGGTCATTTCATCCCAAAACAATGAATTTCACCTTTTTCTCAAGCGCACATGGAACCTTCTCCAGGATAGATCACATCCTGGGCCATAAAGCTAGCCTTGGTAAATTCAAAAAAATAGAAATCATTCCAAGCATTTTTTCTGACCACAATGCAGTAAGATTAGATCTCAATTACAGGAGAAAAACTATTAAAAATGCCAACATATGGAGGCTGAACAACACACTGCTGAATAACCAACAAATCACAGAAGAAATCAAAAAAGAAATCAAAATTTGCATAGAAACGAATGAAAATGAAAACACAACAACCCAAAACCTGTGGGACACGGTAAAAGCAGTCCTAAGGGGAAAGTTCATAGCAATACAGGCACACCTCAAGAAACAACAAAAAAGTCAAATAAATAACCTAACTCTACACCTAAAGCAACTAGAAAAGGAAGAAATGAAGAAACCCAGGGTTAGTAGAAGGAAAGAAATCTTAAAAATTAGAGCAGAAATAAATGCAAAAGAAACAAAAGAGACCATAGCAAAAATCAACAAAACCAAAAGCTGGTTCTTTGAAAGGATAAATAAAATTGACAAACCATTAGCCAGACTCATCAAGAAACAAAGGGAGAAAAATCAAATCAACAAAATTAGAAACGAAAATGGAGAGATCACAACAGACAACACAGAAATACAAAGGATCATAAGAGACTACTATCAACAATTATATGCCAATAAAATGGACAACGTGGAAGAAATGGACAAATTCTTAGAAAAGTACAACTTTCCAAAACTGGACCAGGAAGAAATAGAAAATCTTAACAGACCCATCACAAGCATGGAAATTGAAACTGTAATCAAAAATCTTCCAGCAAACAAAAGCCCCGGTCCAGACTGCTTCACAGCTGAATTCTACCAAAAATTTAGAGAAGAGCTAACACCTATCCTGCTCAAACTCTTCCAGAAAATTGCAGAGGAAGGTAAACTTCCAAACTCATTCTATGAGGCCACCATCACCCTAATACCAAAACCTGACAAAGATCCCACAAAAAAAGAAAACTACAGGCCAATATCACTGATGAACATAGATGCAAAAATCCTTAACAAAATTCTAGCAATCAGAATCCAACAACACATTAAAAAGATCATACACCATGACCAAGTGGGCTTTATCCCAGGGATGCAAGGATTCTTCAATATCCGCAAATCAATCAATGTAATACACCACATTAACAAATTGAAAAATAAAAACCATATGATTATCTCAATAGATGCAGAGAAAGCCTTTGACAAAATTCAACATCCATTTATGATAAAAACTCTCCAGAAAGCAGGAATAGAAGCAACATACCTCAACATAATAAAAGCTATATATGACAAACCCACTGCAAACATTATCCTCAATGGTGAAAAATTGAAAGCATTTCCTCTAGAGTCAGGAACAAGACAAGGGTGCCCACTTTCACCATTACTATTCAACATAGTTTTGGAAGTATTGGCCACAGCAATCAGAGCAGAAAAAGAAATAAAAGGAATCCAAATTGGAAAAGAAGAAGTAAAACTCTCACTATTTGCAGATGACATGATCCTCTACATAGAAAACCCTAAAGAGTCCACCAGAAAATTACTAGAAATAATCAATGACTACAGTAAAGTTGCAGGATATAAAATCAACACACAGAAATCCCTTGCATTCCTATACACTAATAATGAGAAAACAGAAAGAGAAATTAAGGAAACAATTCCATTCACCATTGCAACGGAAGGAATAAAATACTTAGGAATATATCTACCTAAAGAAACTAAAGACCTATATATAGAAAACTATAAAACACTGGTGAAAGAAATCAAAGAGGACACTAATAGATGGAGAAATATACCATGTTCATGGATTGGAAGAATCAATATAGTGAAAATGAGTATACTACCCAAAGCAATTTATAGATTCAACGCAATCCCTATCAAGCTACCAACAGTATTCTTCACAGAGCTAGAACAAATAATTTCACAATTTGTATGGAAATACAAAAAACCTCGAATAGCCAAAGCGATCTTGAGAAAGAAGAATGGAACTGGAGGAATCAACCTACCTGACTTCAGGCTCTACTACAAAGCCACAGTTATCAAGACAGTATGGTACTGGCACAAAGACAGAAATATTGATCAATGGAATAAAATAGAAAGCCCAGAGATAAATCCATGCACATATGGACACCTTATCTTCGACAAAGGAGGCAAGAATATACAATGGATTAAAGACAATCTCTTTAACAAGTGGTGCTGGGAAATCTGGTCAACCACTTGTAAAAGAATGAAACTGGACCACTTTCTAACACCATACACAAAAATAAACTCAAAATGGATTAAAGATCTAAACGTAAGACCAGAAACTATAAAACTCCTAGAGGAGAACATAGGCAAAACACTCTCCGACATACATCACAGCAGGATCCTCTATGACCCACCTCCCAGAATATTGGAAATAAAAGCAAAAATAAACAAATGGGACCTAATTAACCTGAAAAGCTTCTGCACATCAAAGGAAACTATTAGCAAGGTGAAAAGACAGCCTTCAGAATGGGAGAAAATAATAGCAAATGAAGCAACCGACAAACAACTAATCTCAAAAATATACAAGCAACTCCTACAGCTCAACTCCAGAAAAATAAACGACCCAATCAAAAAATGGGCCAAAGAACTAAATAGACATTTCTCCAAAAAAGACATACAGATGGCTAACAAACACATGAAAAGATGCTCAACATCACTCATTATCAGAGAAATGCAAATCAAAACCACTATGAGGTACCATTTCACGCCAGTCAGAATGGCTGCGATCCAAAAGTCTACAAATAATAAATGCTGGAGAGGGTGTGGAGAAAAGGGAACCCTCTTACACTGTTGGTGGGAATGCAAACTAGTACAGCCACTATGGAGAACAGTGTGGAGATTCCTTAAAAAACTGGAAATAGAACTGCCTTATGACCCAGCAACCCCACTGCTGGGCATACACACTGAGGAAACCAGAAGGGAAAGAGACACGTGTACCCCAATGTTCATCGCAGCACTGTTTATAATAGCCAAGACATGGAAGCAACCTAGATGTCCATCAGCAGATGAATGGATAAGAAAGCTGTGGTACATATACACAATGGAGTATTACTCAGCCATTAAAAAGAATACATTTGAATCAGTTCTAATGAGGTGGATGAAACTGGAGCCTATTATACAGAGTGAAGTAAGCCAGAAGGAAAAATATAAATACAGTATACTAACGCATATATATGGAATTTAGAAAGATGGTAACAATAACCCGGTGTACGAGACAGCAAAAGAGACACTGATGTATAGAACAGTCTTATGGACTCTGTGGGAGAGGGAGAGGGTGGGAAGATTTGGGAGAATGGCAATGAAACATGTAAAATATCATGTAGGAAACGAGTTGCCAGTCCAGGTTCGATGCATGATGCTGGATGCTTGGGGCTGGTGCACTGGGACGGCCCAGAGGGATGGTATGGGGAGGGAGGAGGGAGGAGGGTTCGGGATGGGGAACACATGTATACCTGTGGCAGATTCATTTTGATATTTGGCAAAACTAATACAATTATGTAAAGTTTAAAAATAAAATAAAATTGGAAGAATAAAAAAAAAAAAAAGTAACTATGTAGAGATGATAAACATGTGGCTTGATTGATCTTTTTACAATGTGTACATCTATCAAATCATCAATCTCTATATCTTAAGCATACACAGTTTTATACTTATATAAAAAAGGCACTAACACCTGTAATGACTGTCCTTTCTATCCTCCTTATACTTGTCATTTTTGCAGTATTCACTTTTCTCAGGAGAAACAAAAAATAACTTTGCCCATGTGCATTTTTGGTAAGACCACTTTTTTCAAACATTGTCTCTTCAACTTGAATTTAATGGGCATCTAAATTATGGATCAGGCACTCAGGCACTCATAGGTTCTAGATATGTCGAGAAAAATGAGAAATGATTTCCACCCTGCAGAAACCCACTAGCTTCTTCTGATCCTTCACGAGGGCTTTGAAAATTTTTGAGTCAATAGAAAATTAAATTTTTATCAATGTGTTTTAAAATTACTTTAAAAAGAAGATAAATATTTATAGACTGGTAAACCAGTCAACATAATGCAACCTAAGGATATGGTTATGCTAATAGTAATAACATTAAAATTATAAAGTTAAAATTATCTTCCATTTTCCTTAAGTTTGAGCCTCTGACTTTTGTCTTCTAATTTAAAATCTGGTAACCTTTTATCTGCACATCTATTCTATCTTTGCTATTAAAATCTTTAAGCTCTAGAGATCTTCTGTACAACACTGTACCTGTTGTCAACAGTGTTGTATGATAGACTTAAAGATTTGTTAAGAAGGCAGATCTAATACTAAAAGTTACTACCACAATGAAATAACATTAAAAAAACTCAAATTAATAACCTTAACCTCAGGTCTAAAAATTACAAGTTGCCTTTAAAGATGATATCTGGAAAAAAAATAATTTTAACTGTGTAATGAGATAGAGACCAGCAGTTGTACACACTGATTTTCCTATTCTTAGTAATAGATCCCAATCTTATGGGAGGCAATAAGATGCCCAATAAAGTATTACATTTTCCAGTCTCTCATTTCACCCTATGGGTTTATTCTGACCAATGAAATAAAACACAGATAGCTTATGCTCCTTAAAAGCAGATATCTTTCCTATTTCTTATTTCTGCCGCCTGGGATTTGAAATTGATGTCTGGAGCTTCAGCAGGCATTCTGGTATCACTAGAAATATAAGACACACACTAAAGAGAGTGAGATAAAATGTAGGCAGTCATGAGTCCCTGATGTGTATGGAACACTGAAAACAAAGCAAGTTTCTTGAAGTCTTTCTTACTACACTTCTTTTTTTAATTTAAAATCATGTACACCTAGTATCTAATGATAAATAAACATGTTTATTCCTCTTTTATCAAAGGATTATTTAATTATTAAAAATTCTATGTCTAGCACTAAATTAAAAAAAATATGATATAAGTAATAAATGAAGATAGTGTAAACTCATTACATAAGATACAAATTCTATTTTTTAATATTAGAAAAATAATACATTATTTACAAGTGTGCTATGCACAGTCAGTCGTGTCTGACTCTTTGCAACTCCATGAATCACAGCACGCCAGGCCTCCCTGTCCATCACCAACTCCCCGAGTTCACTCAGACTCACATTCATCGAGTCAGTGATGCCATCCAGCCATCTCATCCTCTGGCGTCCCCTTCTCCTCCTGCCCCCAATCTCTCCCAACATCAGAGTCTTTTCCAATGAGTCAACTCTTAACATGAGGTGGCCAAAGTACTGGAGTTTCAGCTTCAGCATCATTCCTTCCAAAGAAATCCCAGGCTGATCTCCTTCAGAATGGACTGGTTGGATATCCTTGCAGTCCAAGGGACTCTCAGGAGTCTTCTCCAACACCATAGTTCAAAAGCATCAATTCTTTGGCACTCAGCCTTCTTCACAGTCCAACTCTCACATCAATCCATGACCACTGGAAAAACCATAGCCTTGACTAGACGGATCTTTGTTGGCAAAGTAATGCCTCTGCTTTTGAATATGCTGTCTAGTTTGGTCATAACTTTCCTTCCAAGGAGTAAGCATCTTTTAATTTCATGGCTGCAGTCACCATCTGCAGTGATTTTGGAGCCTCAAAACATAAAGTCTGACACTGTTTCCACCGTTTCCCCATCTATTTCCCATGAAGTGTTGGGACGGGTGCCATGATCTTCGTTTTCTGAATGTTGAGCTTTAAGCCAACTTTTTCACTCTCCACTTTCACTTTCATCAAGAGGCTTTTGAGTTCCTTTTCACTTTCTGCCATAAGGGTGGTGTCATCTACATATCTGAGGTTATTGATATTTCTCCCGGCAATCTTGATTCCAGCTTGTGTTTCTTCCAGTCCAGCATTTCTCATGATGTACTCTGCATATAAGTTAAATAAACAGGGTGACAATATACAGCCTTGACGAACTCCTTTTCCTATTTGGAACCAGTCTGTTGTTCCATGTCCAGTTCTAACTGTTGCTTCCTGACCTGCATACAGATTTTTCAAGAGGCAGATCAGGTGGTCTGGTATTCCCATCTCTTTCAGAGTTTTCTACAGTTTATTGTGATCCACACAGTCAAAGGCTTTGGTATAGTCAATAAAGCAGAAATAGATGTTTTTCTGGAACTCTCTTGCTTTTTCCATGATCCAGTGGATGTTGGCAATTTGATCTCTGGTTCCTCTGCCTTTTCTAAAACCAGCTTGAACATCAGGAAGTTCACAGTTCACATATTGCTGAAGCCTGGCTTGGAGAATTTTGAGCATTACTTTACTAGCATGTGAGATGAGTGCAATTGTGTGGTAGTTTGAGCATTCTTTGGCATTGCCTTTCCTTGGGATTGGAATGAAAAGTGACCTTTTCCAGTCCTGTGGCCACTGTTGAGTTTTCAAAATTTTCTGGCATATTGAGTGCAGCACTTTCACAGCATCATCTTTCAGGATTTGGAATAGCTCAACTGGAATTCATCACCTCCACTAGCTTTGTTCGTAGTGATCCTTTCTAAGGCCCACTTGACTTTACATTCCAGGATGTCTGGCTCTAGGTCAGTGATCACACCATCGTGATTATCTTGGTCATGAAGATCTTTTTTGCACAGTTCTTCTGTGTATTCTTGCCATCTCTTCTTAATATCTTCTGCTTCTGTTAGGTCCATACCATTTCTGTCCTTTATCGTGCTCATCTTTGTATGAAATGTTCCTTTGGTATCTCTGATTTTCTTGAAGAGATCCCTAGTCTTTCTCATTCTGTTGTTTTCCTCTATTTCTTTGCATTGATCGCTGCATAAGTCTTTCTTATCTCTTCTTGCTATTCTTTAGAACTCTGCGTTAGGTGCCCAATATGCTACTGGAGATCTTTCCAAGCCAGGGATCAAATCTGCAATTCTTAAATCTCCTGCATTGGCAGATGGGTTCTTTAAGATTATATATTTCACATATTGATGATGTCTTACTATTCAGTAGTTGGCATTAGGCTCATTTAGAGTGTAACAAAGTCACTGAGTCATCAAATACACTGAACCCCTCGACCCAATGGGTAGACATTTCCAGAATCTCTAGTGACAGGATAAGACAGCATTTATTGAGAAGCTGTCCTGATGCAGCTTAGCACCTCCCTGACACATCACAATAGCCCTCCAACATAGACAGGCTTTTTCTAGTTTTAGAGATGAAGATCTATGAATTAAAAGACATTAAGGAGTCTGCCTTTAGTAAGCAATCAACAAGTAACACTGTTGAAATTTTTATCCAGCTGTGTATTTGAGTTGGCAAGAAGGTAAAGAATCTGCCTTTAATGTAGGATACCCAGGTTGAATCCCTGGGTCAGGAAGATACCCTGGAAAAGGGAATGGCAACCCACTCCAGTATTCCTGCCTAGAGAATCCCATGGACAGAGGAGCCTGGCAGCCTCCAGTGCATGCGGTCGCAAAGAGTCAGACAGGACTGAGTGACTAGCACTTTTCCTTTTTGAGTTTGTCATTGTATCAGACTGATAGTTAGAAGTTGTTTTAAACTGATTGAATATTACTGAAAATAAGTTCTCAGCAGGAATAAGAATGTCATTGGCATATCAGCTGTCTTTCATCTACATGCGATGGTATTTAAATGAACTCTTGCAAGAAAGTTCAATGAAAAGCACATGAAGGTGTTTCCTTTCTCTTTTTCTCTTTCATACAACTTAAAATTTAAATATTTTTTCCTGAAAGAAATGTGATAAAGTATTTTAATAAATATGCCACTGATTTTATGGTAAACTCTATACTTCTTTTATTCTCCATATATCCATTTAAATTCATGTTCTTGTATGCTTATGGTCTGTTCTTATTTCAGCCTTCATACATAAGCCATGATTCTTAAAGTAATAATTGTTAAAAACTGGTCTCAAGTTATAATAAAATAAGAACTGGAAAACACTCTGCCCTTGATATTTAGGAAAAGTTAAAAAGCTTTGAGAATAAATCTGAATGCCCGTATCAGAGACTTGCCATTTTGATAAAAAATTTAGACCAGTGTGCTTAACCTAGTATTAAGGTAGTCTTGATTCCTTCTTTAAATATAATGTTTCTAATTATCAATAATTAAAACACATTTTGGGATATAATTCTTATTAAACAAGGCAAATGCTGCATGAAAAGTAGTGTGACCTTTTTATTACTGCTTTGTCAGGACATTTCTCCAGAGACATTTATTCTTTTCCAAAGCTTTCTATGTCTTTAAAGAGCTCAGTAAGGTATAGTTTGTTTCTGGTGTGACTGTCAGCTTGTACATTCAAAAAGAGGATTTATAATTTATTATGGACTACAAGATATTGCAGTGTGAGTTAAATAACAAAAAGGATAATTTTTATTGTAGAAAGATAAATCGTACCCACTTGAGAAGACTAATATAAATGCAGGAAGAATTTTATGTGTGGTAATAATTTGGGATTTTATTTCATTAAATATGCTCAGAATGTTTATATATCAATATTTCAGAACTCATCTGATATAAAATATCCTAGTAGAATATTGAAATTAGACAAGAATTGGACAATTTCCCACAGTATGGGATGGGGAAAGTATGTTTGAATTTCATCACTGCATTTCTAGGAATAATGTTTAATTTGGGGTTCCTGCTTAAACCTCAGACCAACAGAAGTAGCTAGTGTGTCCAGCAGCATATTCAGGCCTTTGTCCTACTTCCTTCCTTTAAGTCATTGTCACCTAATTAGTGATGATATTTTAATAAAAGAAAAACAATAATGAAAACAGAGTGAATTACCTTAATCAGAAATGGCATAAAGGATTATAAAAGAACATTTGTATAATACCCAGGATGGGCTTTCAACTCCAGAATCTTATAGAAATTATGTAATGATTGATGTTCTTGAATGGGAGGAAATAGATCTGGGAAGAATAAACTTTAGCATCCTGTGCTTATTTGTACATATTATTTCCTTGATATAGCTCGGCAAAACAGGAAATTAAACATAATTAGCAAAAACAAAAATAAGAATTCAGTACCTAGAACCTTGTAAAAGACTTTCAAATCGATGCACCGTGTATAGGAAGACAGCATTCACTGCATAAATTTGAAAAGGTGTGACGTTCAACTTGTTTCCCTTGCCACTGATTTCTATCACAAGAATTTGTTTTACCAGTGATGGAATGTGGTAGGCCAGCACACCTAGTCTCCAAGCCAGCCCTGAGCTCTGAATCTCCAACTCCCCTGAGAGGTGTAATATGCCCTGTCATATCATTAGGCAAGGATGTCACTGCTGCTGCTGCTGCTGCTGCTGCTGCTGCTAAGTCACTTCAGATGTGTCCAACCCGGTGCGACCCCATAGATGGCAGCCCACCAGGCTCCCCCGTCCCTGGGATTCTCCAGGCAAGAACACTGAAGTGGGTTGCCATTTCCTTCTCCAATGCATGAAAGTGAAAAGTGAAAGTGAAGTCGATCAGTCGTGTCTGACCCTCAGCGACCCCCTGGACTGCAGCCTTCCAGGCTCCTCCCTCCGTGGGATTTTCCATGCAAGAGTACTGGGGTGGGGTGCCATTGCCTTCTCTGAAGGATGTCACAGTCACCAGCAAATGTAGCCACCATAGACGGTGAGCTGGTGAGCCCTAACAGCACTTAGGAAGGAGAAGAATGCCAGCTATCAGACTGTAGCCCCTCCCTACAGTGAGTGAGCACCATGCCAGCTCAGGATGAGAAAAACACAGGATTCTGGCCCCAGAATAGCTGAGATGCATATCAAAGAAATGGTTTCAGTGACCCCAGTCTCTTACATCTACTCATATACAGAAAAAGTGCTAAATTCCTTAACTTGAGATATCTGGTTTCCTTTAGTAATAATCTTTTGATGTTAAGACTACCTACCCTTTGTTACAAAACTTCTATATCACCTGGTTCTTTCTCTCACGTCCTTCAAGCATTTCTCTCAGGGTCACTTGAGATGCTAGTTCTTGGTCTTGAGGCCCTAAGATTTTGTACCACATAAAACGGAACTCTCAATTTTTAGGTTGGGAATATTTTTTAAGTCTGCAACCCTTTCCTACTAGCCTTGATTACTGCATTTTTAAATACCAGAATATCCTAAAGTCAATATCTTATAGTTTTACCTTTTCCTATGAAGTGAAACATTACATAAATAATGGTATTGCCATTAGAAAGGGAACATGATGATAATAGTATGCATAGCATGATGACATTTGTGAAAATAAAAAGAATATGCATAAGTACTATGGAAACACAAGAAAATGGCTAAAAGAGCATATAGAAACAAGGGCATATCCTTGGGAAGGAAGTGAAACCTAATGGGATGAAATGGAATTTCAATTTTTTTTGTCTTAAATACTTTTTAGCTAAAACATATAGAGTTTTCCATTAAAATACATAAAGCAATGACTTCCCTGGTTGTCCAGTAGTTAGGACTCTGTGCTTCCGATGCTAGGGATTCAGATTTGATCCCTGGTTGGGTAACTAAAATCCCACATGCTGTAAGGCGTGGTCAAAAAGAAAAAAAAAATGTATATAAAACAAATGGTAAGCAAAATGGAGTGCCCTAAAAGTATGAGTAATTACAAAAATGTAATTATAAAATTAGGTGTAAACATCAGAAACATTGAAAGTACACCATGTCATTTAAATACACAGGTACAATTGCTACTTCAGTTTTTTTTTCTATAAATGAAATTTAAAGACTTTCCATATAGTGTTTGAATTTTTTTTATCTCTCAGGTATATGTGTAGGCATTATATCTAAATGAAACAATTTCAGTGCTTATGAACTGCATCTGTTCCAAATTTCACAAATTCTTTAATATTAAAACTCAAAAGCAATACAAAAAGAGCTTTAAAAATCAACCTGAACACTGATGTTAAGGCTTCCCTACTAAAAAACTTAAAAATAATGACCTGAACCTTTTTTGTAAAGTCTAGCTTTCCAGGTCTTTTGCTGAAAGAATACCCCTCTTACCTTACTACTGCTGCTGCTGCTGCTGCTGCTGCTAAGTCGCTTCAGTCGTATCTGACTCCGTGTGATCCCATAGACGGCAGTCCACCAGGCTCCCCGATCCCTGGGATTCTCCAGGCAAGAATACTGGAGTGGATTGCCATTTCCTTCTCCAATGCTTGAAAGTGAAAAGTGAAAGTGAAGTCGCTCAGTCGTGTCCAACTCTTAGCGACCCCAGAGAGTGCAGCCTACCAGGCTCCTCCGTCCATGAGATTTTTCAGGCAAGAGTACTGGAGTGGATTGCCATTTCCTTCTCCAATGCTTGAAAGTGAAAAGTGAAAGTGAAGTCGCTCAGTCGTGTCCAACTCTTAGCGACCCCAGAGAGTGCAGCCTACCAGGCTCCTCCGTCCATGAGATTTTTCAGGCAAGAGTACTGGAGTGGGGTGCCATTGCCTTCTCCGACCTTACTACTGAGAGCATTAAAATTCCCAGGAAAGTGGGAGATATGTTATTGTAACATATAATATAATAAAAGGATTTTTATTCCCTGTAGAGAAAGTCTTCTGACATTTTTGCTCTTGTCCAGTAAATATATATATATATATATGTTAAGGGTATTTGCTTTGTTACTTGTCTGTTATTGAGTGCTCTAATACTGAACGAGTCCCTGGTGTCACTTAGTTTTCTGTGTGATTAAGCTGTGAAAAAAATTCTCTAAGGCCAAACTATTTATTTCTATGCATGGAAGTTTCTATGATCAACAATAGCAAGCTCTATTTTAAAATTAAATCAAATAAGGACCTTTAAAATACACAAATATATCTATATAGATAGATAGATAGAATGAGGTTCATGACATTGTACAGGAGACAGGGATTAAGACCATCCCCATGGAAAAGAAATGCAAAAAGCAAAATGGCTGTCTGGGGAGGCCTTACAAATAGCTGTGAAAAGAAGAGAAGTGAAAAGCAAAGGAGAAAAGGAAAGATATAAGCATCTGAATGCAGAGTTCCAAAGAATAGCAAGAAGAGATAAGAAAGACTTCTTCAGTGATCAATGGAAAGAAATAGAGGAAAACAACAGAATGGGAAAGACTAGAGATCTCTTCAAGAAAATCAGAGGTACAAAAGGAACATTTCATGCAAAGATGAGCTTGATAAAGGAAAGAAATGGTATGGACCTAACAGAAGCAGAAGATATTAAGAAGAGATGGCAAGAATACACAGAAGAACTGTACAAAAAAGATCTTCACGACCCAGATAATCATGATGGTGTGATCACTGACCTAGAGCCAAACATCCTGGAATGTGAAGTCAAATGGGCCTTAGAAAGCATCACAACGAACAAAACTAGTGGAGGTGATGGAATTCCAGTTGAGCTATTCCGAATCCTCAAAGATGATGCTGTGAAAGTGCTGCACTCAATATGCCAGAAAATTCGAAAAACTCAACAGTGGCCACAGGACTGGAAAAAGTCAGTTTTCATTCTAATCCCAAAGAAAGGCAATGTGAAAGAATGCTCAAACTACCGCACAATTGCACTCATCTCACACGCTAGTGAAGAAATGCTCAAAATTCTCCAAGCCAGGCTTCAGCAATATGTGAACCGTGAACTTCCTGATGTTCAAGCTGGATTTAGAAAAGGCAGAGGAACGAGATTTCAATTTGCCAACATCCACTGGATCATGGAAAAAGCAAGAGAGTTCCAGAAAAACATCTATTTCTGCTTTATTGACTATACCAAAGCCTTTGACTGTGTGGATCACAATAAATTGTAGAAAATTGTGAAAGAGATGGGAATACCAGGCCATCTGATCTGCCTCTTGAGAAATTTGTATGCAGGTCAGGAAGCAACAGTTAGAACTGGACATGGAACAACAGACTGGTTCCAAATAGGAAAAGGAGTTCGTCAAGGCTGTATATTGTCACCCTGTTTATTTAACTTATATGCAGAGCACATCATGAGAAATGCTGGACTGGAAGAAACACAAGCTGGAATCAAGATTGCCGGGAGAAATATCAATAACCTCAGATATGCAGATGACACTACCTTTATGGCAGAAAGGGAAGAGGAACTCAAAAGCCTCTTGATGAAAGTGAAAGTGGAGAGTGAAAAAGTTGGCTGAAAGCTCAACATTCAGAAAATGAAGATCATGGCATCCGGTCCCATCACTTCATGGGAAATAGATGGGGAAACAGTGGAAACAGTGTCAGACTTTATTTTTCTGGGCTCCAAAATCACTGCAGATTGTGACTTCAGCCATGAAATTAAAAGACGCTTACTCCTTGGAAGGAAAGTTACAACCAACCTAGATAACATATTCAAAACCAGAGACATTACTTTGCCAACAAAGGTCCGTCTGGTCAAGGCTATGGTTTTTCCTGTGGTCATATATGGATGTGAGAGTTGGACTATGAAGAAGGCTGAGCGCCAAAGAATTGATGCTTTTGAACTGTGGTGTTGGAGAAGACTCTTGAGAGTCCCTTGGACTGCAAGGAGATCCAACCAGTCCATTCTGAAGGAGATCAGCCCTAGGATTTCTTTGGAAGGAATGATGCTAAAGCTGAAACTCCACCTCATGGCCACCTCATGCGAAGAGTTGACTCATTGGAAAAGACTCTGATGCTGGGAGGGATTGGGGGCAAGGGAAGAAGGGGACACCAGAGGATGAGGTGCCTGGGTGGCATCACTGACTCGATGGACGTGAGTCTCAGGGAACTCTGGGAGTTGGTGTTGGACAGGGAGGCCTGGCGTGCTGTGATGCATGGGGTCACAAAGAGTCAGATACGACTGAGTGACTGATCTGATCTGATCTGTACGTTTTTTTTTATTCTTTTTTGTTTTTAATTTTATTTTATTTTTAAACTTTACAATATTGTATTAGTTTTGCCAAACATCAAAATAGATCCGCCACAGGTATACATGTGTTCCCCATCCTGAACCCTCCTCCCTCCTCCCTCCATATACCATCCCTCTGGGTCGTCCCTGTGCACCAGCCCCAAGCATCCAGTATCGTGCATTGAACCTGGACTGGCAACTCGTTTCATACATGATATTGTACATGTTTCAATGTCATTCTCCCAAATCTTCCCACCCTCTCCCTCGCCAACAGAGTCCAGAAGATTATTCTATACATCAGTGTCTCTTTTGCTGTCTCATACACAGGGTTATTGTTACCATCTTTCTAAATTCCATATATATGCGTTAGTATACTGTATTGGTGTTTTTCTTTCTGGCTTACTTCACTCTGTATAATATGCTCCAGTTTCATCCACCTCATTAGAACTGATTCAAATGTATTCTTTTTAGTGGCTGAGTAATACTCCATTGTGTATATGTACCACAGCTTTCTTATCCATTCATCTGCTGATGGACATCTAGGTTGCTTCCATGTCCTGGCTATTATAAACAGTGCTGCAATGAACACTGGGGTACACGTGTCTCTTTCCCTTCTGGTTTACTCAGTGTGTATGCCCAGCAGTGGGATTGCTGATCATAAGGCAGTTCTATTTCCAGTTTTTTAAGGAATCTCCACTCTGTTCTCCATATTGGCTGTACTAGTTTGCATTCCCACCAACAGTGTAAGAAGGTTCCCTTTTCTCCACACCCTCTCCAGCATTTATTGCTTGTAGACTTTTGGATCGCAGGCATTCTGACTGGCATGAAATGGTACCTCATAGTGGTTTTGATTTGCATTTCTCTGATAATGAGTGATGTTGAGCATCTTTTCATGTGTTTGTTAGCCATCTGTATATCTTCTTTGGAGAAATGTCTGTTGAGTTCTTTGGCCCATTTTTTGATTGGGTCATTTATTTTTCTGGAGTTGAGCTGTAGGAGTTGCTTGTATATTTTTGAGACTAGTTGTTTGTCTGTTGCTTCTTTTGCTATTATTTTCTCCCATTCTGAAGGCTGTCTTTTCACCTTGCTAATAGTTTCCTTTGATGTGCAGAAGCTTTTAAGTTTAATTAGGTCCCATTTGTTTATTTTTGCTTTTATTTCCAGTATTCTGGGAGGTGGGTCATAGAGGATCCTGCTGTGATGTATGTCAGAGAGTGTTTTGCCTAGGTTCTCCTCTAGGAGTTTTATAGTTTCTGGTCTTACGTTGAGATCTTTAATCCATTTTGAGTTTATTTTTGTGTATGGTGTTAGAAAGTGTTCTCGTTTCATTCTTTTACAAGTGGTTGACCAGATTTCCCAGCACCACTTGTTAAAGAGATTGTCTTAATCTATTGTATATTCTTGCCTCCTTTGTCAAAAATAAGGTGTCCATATGTGTGTGGATTTATCTCTGGGATTTCTATTTTGTTCCATTGATCTATATTTCTGTCTTTGTGCCAGTACCATACTGTCTTGATAACTGTGGCTTTGTAGTAGAGCCTGAAGTCAGGTAGGTTGATTCCTCCAGTTCCATTCTTCTTTCTCAAGATGGCTTTGGCTATTCGAGGTTTTTTGTATTTCCATACAAATTGTGAAATTATTTGTTCTAGCTCTGTGAAGAATACTGTTGGTAGCTTGATAGGGATTGCATTGAATCTATAAATTGCTTTGGGTAGTATACTCATTTTCACTATATTGATTCTTCCAATCCATGAACATGATATATTTCTCCATCTATTAGTGTCCTCTTTGATTTCTTTCACCAGTGTTTTATAGTTTTCTATATATAGGTCTTTAGTTTCTTTAGGTAGATATATTGCTAAGTATTTTATTCTTTCCGTTGCAATGGTGAATGGAATTGTTTCCTTAATTTCTCTTTCAGTTTTCTCATTATTAGTGTATAGGAATGCAAGGGATTTCTGTGTGTTGATTTTATATCCTGCAACTTTACTATGATCACTGATTAGTTCTAGTAATTTTCTGGTGGAGTCTTTAGGGTTTTCTATGTAGAGAATCATGTCATCTGCAAATAGTGAGAGTTTTACTTCTTCTTTTCCAATTTGGATTCCTTTTATTTCTTTTTCTGCTCTGATTGCTGTGGCCAAAACTTCCAAAACTATGTTGAATAGTAATGGTGAAAGTGGGCAACCTTGTCTTTTTCCTGACTTGAGAGGAAACGCTTTCAATTTTTCACCATTGAGGATAATGTTTGCTGTGGGTTTGTACATCTTATGATAGGTCAGAATATTCATGTATATCTCACCATTTCTATATCTATATCTAAATCTGTGTTTATATCTCCTGAAGAGGAAAAGACCACTGAATGCAGGCATTAAAAGTTATTGTTCACTTGCCATACTATCAGCAACTTAGTAAAGGCCTCCTGTCTCTCAAAGTACCTAATTTTATCTACTGGATAAAACCAAATTTTTTCTTTGGATCTCATTTCAACTAATGAAAGCATTGTTTAACTCAACACAGAAATACACACATGCACATACATGCACAAACAGCTTTTTTTGTTTTTTAGGCCAGTGTTTATCTCATACTCTTTAGTGTCAATAGTTTCACATTTTATTTAAAAGTTAAAGCAGAAAAATGAATCCAGTGTTCATAGATATAAGAAATAGGATCATGAATATGTACAAAGAAAAGAAAGTTTGGAATATCAGAGGTCCCAAAGCACAGTTTGCATTTTTTGTAAACGTTTATTCTCTTACAAATTTTTCAGTTTGCTCTAAATATTTAAGATTTATATTTATGACTGAAGAGAAGTACAACATTGCTATAGCTTGATGATGATGGTCAATTTTGCAGTCTTTTACATTACTGCCATATTTTGCCTTTTCCCAGAAGACTAACTCGGGATTTTGCAAGAAGCATTTATATTTTAATTTAAAAATGACACACAGGTACAAAAATGAAAATACAGACCAATGGAACAAGATAGAGAGCCCAGAAATAAACACATGCACATTCAGTTAATTAATCTACAACAAAGAAGTTAAGAATATACAATGAACAAAAACAGTCTCCTCAATAAATGATGCTGGGAAGCTAGATAACTACATGTAAAAGAATGAAATTAAAACATTTTCTAACAACACACACACACACACACAAATAAACTCAAAAGGAATTAAAGGCCTAAATGTAAGACTGGATACTACAAAACTAGAGGAAAACATACACAGAACCTCTGATATAAATCACGGCAATATCTTTATGAATTTGACTCCTAGAGTGATGGAAATAAACAAAAGGGACCTAGTTAAACTTAAAAAGTTCTGCTCAGCAAAGGAAACCAAAAACAAAGAAATGACAACCTACAGAACAGGGGAAAATATTTGTGAATGATGTGATTAACCTCCAGGGATTAATCTCTAAAATATAAAAACAGCTTATGAAGTTTAATATAAAAAATAAAAATAAAAACAACAACCAAATCCAAAAATGGGCAGAAGATCTAAATGCACATTTCTCTGAAGCACACATACAGATGGCCAACAGACACATGAAAAGATGCCCAACTTTTCTAATTATTAGAGAAATGAAAATCAAAACTATAGTGAGATACCACTTCACACCAGTCCAATCATTATCAAAAAATGTAGAAATAATAAAGGCTGGAAAGGGTGTGGAGAAAAGAGAACTCTTCTAAACTGTTGGTGGGAATGTAAACTGCTACAACCAGCATGGAGAACAGTAAGGAGGTTCTTAAAAACTAAAAATAGAGCTACCATATGACCCAGCAATACCTCTCCTGGGCATACATCCAGAGGAAACCATAATTTACAAAGATACAGGCACCCTGATGTTCGGTGCAACACTTTTACAACAACTGAGACATGGAAGCAACCTAAATGTCCATCAAAAGAGGAATGGATAAAGAAGAGGTGGGACATGTATACAAGGGTATATTATTCAGTCATAAAAAAGGATGAAATAATGCCACTGCAGCAACATAGATGGACCTAGACATTATCATACTAAGTGAAGTAAGACAGAGAAAGACAAACATCATATGGTATTGTGTATATGTTGATTCTTAAAAATAAAAAGAGATACAAACAAACTTACATACAAAACAAAACAAACCAAAAAACATGGAAAACAAATTTATGGTTATCAAAGGAGTAAAGCAAGGGGAATAAATTAGGAGTTTGGGATTAAAATGTACACAATACTATATATAAAATATAAAACCGACAAAGACCTACAGTATAGCACCAGGAATTATACTCAATATTTTGCAATATCCTCTAAGAGAAAAGAATCTGAAAAAAATAGAGGTGAGTGTGTGTGTGTGTATGTGTGTTTAGTTGCTAAGTCATGTCCGATTCTTTATAAACCCATGGACTGCAGTCCTCCAAGCTCCTCTGTCCATGGGATTTCCCAGGCAAGAATATTGGATCAGTTTGCCATTTCCATCTCCAGGGCACTTTCCCCACCCAGGGCTTGAACCCTCACCTCCTGCATTGGCAGACAGATTCTTTACTGCGGAGCCACCAGGGAAGCCCAGAGATACATATGGAGATATATATATATATATATAACTTTGCTGTACACCTGAAATTAACACAACATTGTAAATCAACTATACTTCAATAAAAATGAAATATTAATTCAAAAAACAAATTTTTAAATGGCCTACAGGTAATTTGACTCCAAGAAAAGTAAGCAATAATTTAAGTATCACCATTTATATATCTCCATTACATAAGACTCTTCAAGTGACCCCTGTTCCCTTCCCACTGTATGCTCCTACTTCTATCTCTAGTCTCAGGCCTCAGTCTGACGTCAAACACTACATGTGCACAGCTTGCATTGTGGATCTGGGAGAAGGAAAATCCCAGTTTTATTGTTTAATAGCCATTTGAGTGTTATGAACTTAATTTTGTCCTCCTACACTTTTCTGTTGGAGTCTTAATTCTGTATCTACACAGAAAGAAAGCCATGAGAGAGCCCAGTGAGAAGGCAGTCATCTCAAAGCCAAGGACGGACTTCTCAAGAAAAACCAACTTGATCTTAACTCCTAGCCTCCAGAACATGAGAGAATAATGTTCTGTCTGTGGTATTTTGTGATGGCAGCCCTAGTAAACTAAGACAAGATCCTAAAACATCTTTGAATCTAAATTACTTTAACTATTTATATACCTTATAATGACAACAGATTGTATTGACTAACATGTGAAATAAACTAGAAACAATGATGTACATACCCATAAATCTTATTTTCTCTCAGTACGTTTTTCCTGGGACTTCCAGTTCCATTGAACTCATTCCCAGGGCTTCCCTGGTGACTCAGAGGTAAAGAAACAACATGCCAATTCAGGAGATGTGGGTTTTATCTCTGGGTCAGGAAGACCCCCTGAAGAAGGAAAAGGCAACCTGCCCCAGTATTCTTGCCTGGGAAATCCCACAGACAGAGGAGCCTGGAGGCTCTAGTCCATGGGGTTGCAAAGAGTCAGGTACAACTTAGCAACTAAACAACAACAAACTCAATCCCATCAGTGGTTCATGTTATAAATATAAGGGCAGAAAATGAGAAGAGAAAAAGTTAATAATCAAAGGCATCTACAGAAATTTCATTTGCATAACATTTACAAAATATTATTCAAATAATATCATTTTGTTTTTACTTTCCTCTAGTTCTGATAATAGTATTCTTCAAGAATATGTCTGTTAGAATATTAATTTTATCTTTAAATGAAAATTTTTGAAATGAATAACACCCTTAGAAATTCTTACAGTATTACAATGTAAGTAAATAAAAAATGAAAATGACTTCATCTTTTATAAGCAATTAATGGATTTTTGGTCTCATATTTAAATATCACTTTGTTGGGTCTCCCAAATATTCTGCCTGGAACTTGTGAGTAACATTGAAGTGTGCCAACAACTCAGGAGAAGAGATCTTTCTCTGCCCCAATTTGCTTCACTTCATAACCCCATAGACTCCTTACAGTTTTTTATTGACAAAAAGCTGATAATCATGATTAATCCCTCACTTTCTTTCCCTTCCCATTTAACATCTGCGGCAGTCCATGGGGTCTCGAAGAATCGGACACGACTGAGCGACTTCACTTTCACTTTTCACTTTCATGCATTGGAGAAGGAAATGGCAACCCACTCCAGTGTTCTTGCCTGGAGAATCCCAGGGACGGGGGAACCTGGTGGGCTGCCGTCTATGGGGTCGCACAGAGACGGACACGACTGAGGCGACTTAGCAGCAGCAGCAGCAGCAGATCAACATTCAGAATCTGACCACCCTCCCCACCTCCATCTCCACCAGTTCTGATTCAAATCTCCCCTGAATTATTTTAATTACATTAACTTATCTATTTTAATAGATACACGTCTGTTACTGACCTTTCCCTCTTTCTCACTCTTTCCTTACATTATGTTCTTTTCAGTCCTTGAGCCAGGAACCCTGCAAAGGATCAGGACACACACCTCAACTCTCCTCCAGCAAGGGAGCTTTACCTCTCAGGACAGTCCCACACATGCTCTTTTCTTCCATCAATTTTCCCAAAGCCGGCTGAATCTGCACTTGATCACCATTGTCTCTAATTAAAGGTAGGGAGAAGACAGGAACTGATATTAAATACATCTGGCAATTCTAGACTAGTTAAGTTTTTACTTGTGTGGGTGCCCATGCACACATGCAGTCAGTCGTGTCCACCTCTTTGTGCTCCCCTGGAGTGTAGCCCACAAGGGTCCTGTGGCCATGGATTTCTCCAGGCAAGAATACTGGAGTGGGCTTCTATTTCCTTTTCTAGGGGATCTTCCTAGCCCAGGGACTGAACCCGAGTCTCTTGCCTCTTCTACAATGAAAGGCAGATTCTTTACCTCTGCATCCCCTGGGAAGCCCATCTTTAAGTACATGAAATTATTACATTCATTTAACAGACAATGAAACCAATGAGCATCTGGAGTATTTGTATAACTCTGAACAAGTGCTAATCTAGCTAACTAGTAGCAGCACTGGGATTCAAACCCAGATAACTCTGAGGCTAATTCCCACACCCCATCTACCACATGCTGCCTTGAAGACATTCTTTAGCACTTCTCATTGGCCTCACTGGTATTCCGGAATGACCATTCTGGCAGGTAGTAAGAGGACGTGTTTAGGAAGCAGAACAAAGCAGAATTTGAAGACTATATCTTCATATTAAAATAGAAATAAACATTTCTAACATGGAGAGTTCTTTAATTAAATCAAAGAACCCAGATAAAGGAGTTAGCACCATTACTAGGAAAGACTAAGAACACACACACAGATACACACCTTGCTACTTCTCTTTCTCATTCAGTTCAGTTCAGCCACTCAGTCGTGTCTGACTGTTTGCAACCCCATGGACTGTAGCGCTCCAGGCTTCCCTGTCCATCACTAACTCCCAGAGCTTGCTCAAACTCATGTCCGTTGAGTCAGTGATGCCATCCAACCGTCTCATCCTCTGTGGTCCCCTTCTTCTCATGCTTTCAGTGTTTCCCAGCATCAGGGTATTTTCAAATGAGTCATTTCTTTGCATCAGGTGGCCAAAGTATGAGAATTTCAGCTTCAGCATCAGTCCTTCCAATGAATATTCAGGACTGATTTATTTGAGGATGGCCTGGTTGGATCTCCTTGCAGTCCAAGGAATTCTCAAGAGTCTTCTCCAACACCACAGTTCAAAAGCATTAGTCTTTTGGCGCTCAGTTTTCTTTATGGTCCTGCTCTCACATCCATACATGACTACTGGAAAAAGCATAGCTTTGACTAGATGGACCTGTGTTGGCAAAGTAATGTCTGCTTTTTAAAATGCTGTCTAGGTTTGTCATAGCTTTTCTTTGAAGGAGCAAGCATCTTTTAATTTCATGGCTTCAATCACCATCTGCAGTGATTTTGGAGCCCAAGAAAATAAAGTCTGTCACTGTTTCCATTGTTTCCCCAGCTATTTGCCATGAAGTGATGGGATTGGATGCCATGATCTTCATTTTCTGAATGGCGAGTTTTAAGCCAGCTTTTCCACTCTTCTCTTTCACTTTCATCAAGAGACTCTTTAGTTCTTTGCTTTCTGCCATAAGGGTGGTGTTATCTGCTTATCTGAGCTTGTTGATATTTCTCCCAGCAATCTTGATTCCAGCTTGCATTTCATCCATCCCAACATGTCACATGATGTACTCTGCATAGAAGTTAAATAAGTAGAGTGACTATATACAGCCTTGATGTACTCCTTTCCCAGTTTGGAGCCAGTCTGTTCTTCCCAGTCTGGCTCTAATTGTTGCTTCTTGACCTGCATACAGATTTCTCTGGAGCCCAGTCAGGTGGTCTGGTGTTCCCATGTCTTTCAGAATTTTCCACAGCTTATTGTGACCCACAAAGTCAAAAGCTTTGACATAGACAATAAAGCAGAACTAGAAGTTTTTCTGGAACTCTCTTGCTTTATCAAAGATCAAATGGATG
Organism: Bos taurus; assembly: GCF_002263795.3. NCBI lineage: Eukaryota > Metazoa > Chordata > Mammalia > Artiodactyla > Bovidae > Bos > Bos taurus. The sequence continues at coordinate 11,624 of NW_020191807.1, read as the reverse complement.
TTGGCAATTTGACCTCTGCTTCCTCTGCCTTTGTTACAGTCCAGCTCTCACAACTGTACATGACCACTAGGAAGACCATAATTCTTTATTGTATAAAGTTAATGAAAGAGTCAAATATTTATATCTGTTGTTGTGCAAATAAAGATGTTAAAAAATAAGATCAATAAATCTTTGGTCATTTCATTGGCCAATTGTGTCTTCTTTTGTCTGTCATATTAAGAGCTTCTAATATGTCTCAGGTGATTGATCATTTGCAATAGAAGTGAAAATTTTAGTTATATAATTCCACAGATTGCTTTGGAAGGCAATACAACAGAAAACTGATACTGTTTGATCTTTTTCACAGTTGTTCCTTTATGGAAAATAAACTTTAAAATGCCATTATGGAATATAGTGAAGTGATCTAAATATTTACAATTATAAGAAAAGGTTCAAGAATGGTGTACTTGGCAAGTATTTCTAAATTGTACACAATTTATTAAAAACAATAAAATACCATTTATCATTTTAAAAAAGAAAATACTCAAAAAGTTATTGGTAATTTTTCTTAATCTCTCTTTTTCAATATTGTTTGAAAAACAGGGTTTTATAATTTAATATGATAAACTGAATATCATTTAAGGAATGGCTTTGACTTACAAACCACAAAAGTATGTTTCACTCTATTTTTTTATATTAGTTCAATATTAAAAAAAAAAAAAAAAGAATCATGAGCCCTTTGGCTCTGATCAATTAGACAAAAATTTTGGCTGCTTTTTAAAAAATCTACTTTTTGTATGGCTGTAAAACAAGGCAAGTTTTAGGGCAATATTTACCTTGAATATATTTGACTTGTTGAAATTAAGTCTTTTCTTAGAAATGTGCTTTCCACTGCCAAGATAAAAGCACAGAGTAGTACAAAGATTTTTATTTGATTATATTTTTCTTTCCAGTGGTATTTTATTTCCAGTGAGGTATCTGGAAATTCCCCAGATTAATAAAACATCAGTATTAAAAATATAATAAATAATTATAGAGTAAAATCAAATTACATAAGAATTGAAAAAAAAAATCCTCTCTTCATTAAAACTTTTTAGGAATGGAAAGTTTATGAGGGATTATCTCTTGAATGCTGGAGAAAAATCATGCCCAACACTCCATTACCAAAAATAACATTACTGGGGCGGGGAGGAGCCAAGATGGCGGAGGAGTAGGAAGGGGAGAACATTTTCTCCCCCACAAATTCATCAAAAGAGCATTTAAACATCGAGTAAATTCCACAAAACAACTTCTGAATGCTGGCAGAGGACATCAGGCACCCAGGAAAGCCACCCAACTCTTCGAAAGGAGGTAGGAAAAAATATAAAAGACAAAAAAAGAGACAAAAGAGGGAGGGATGGAGTTCCGTCCGGGGAAGGGAGTCTTAAAAAGAGAAAAGTTTCCAAACACCAGGAAACCTTCTCACTGCTGAATCTGTGCTGAGCTTTGGAAGCACAGAGGGCAACATATCGGGGAGAAACAATAAATAAACAATTAAAACTCGCAGATTGCAAGCCCTACGGTAACTCCCCCAGCGGAGAAGCAGCACAGACGCCTGCACACGCCATTAGCAAGCGGGGGCTGGGCAGGGAGGCGCAGCGCGGGCTGCATCACTTAGAGTAAGAATCTGGCCTGAATACCCTGAGCGCTATCTGAGCGAAATAATTTGGGCTAGCAAACCAGACTGTGGGATATCTACCACGCGAAAAGCCAGCCCCAACCTAAGACACCGCCAGGCCCGCGCACGGAACAAAGGACTGAACAGAGATAGCCGGCTGCAGACCATCCCTCTCTGGTGACAGGCAGCCAGAGCCGGAAGGGGGCAATCGCAGCCCCAGAGAGACATTATCTATAAAACTGTAAGCAGGCTTCTTTGCTAACTAAAACTTCTTGGGGGTCTGGACGGTTAACATCTGCCTGAGAAGGTGCGCCGGTTTTACACCCAGATAACCGAGTGGCAGGGAGGCAATAAGTAGCAGCATTGGCGCTCGCCAAACACCTCATCACCTGAGCTGCTCGGACCTGGGAAGAGCACAAAATGCAGGCCCAACTGAGTCTGCGACTCTGAGGACTACCCAAGTGCCTGAACCTGAGCGGCTTGGACCGGGGAGGTACATGCAGCCCAGGGCCGGCCTTGGATTGATCCCGGCGGAACAACCTAGAGCCCGAGCAGTGTGGGCAGGGAGGCTACCCGCGCCGTGAGCGGGGTCAGACCCAGTGTGGCTGAGGCACTGCGAGCGCACACCAGTGTTATTTGTTTGCAGCATCCCTCCCTCCCTCCCCACAGCGCAACTGAACAAGTGAGCCTTAAAAAAAAAAAAAGTGTCCTACACCATCCCCTTTGTGTTAGGGTGGAAACCAAACACTGAAGAGACCAGCAAACAGAAGAAGCTATAACAGAGGGAAACGCCCTGAAAGCTACAGGCAACAGATGAAAACCCTGTGGTTACTACGGACTACATAGGAAGGGGCCTATAGATCTTGAGAAATATAAGTCGGACCAAGGAACTAGCCAAAAATGAACTGAACCCACAATACTCACAACAAAACCAGAAAAAACCCTAGATATATTTTTACGATCATTCTTTCTTTCTTTTTTTTTAATTAAAAAAAATTTTTTAAGTCCTCTATTGTTCCTTTAATTTTCACTTTTATAACCTATTACTTTGCAAAAAAAAAAAAAAGACCCTATTTTTTTCTCCTTCAGCAAACTTCATATATATATATTTTATAATTTTTTGACCGTGTTTTTTTTTCTTTTTCCTTCTTTTCTTTAACATTGTATTTCTGAAATTTCAAACTCTACACTAGTTTTTCAATTTTAGCTTTTTGGTATATGTTATCAATTTTGTACCTATAGTTTTTTTTATAATTTCTGTGACTTTTTTTTTTCTTCTGTTTCTTTCTCTTCTTCTTTTATATAACATTGTATATCTGAAATTTCAAACTCTACTCTAGATTTTTAATTTATGCTTTTTGGTATTTGATATCAATTTTGTACCTGTATTTTCTTTATGATTTTTGCAACATTGTTTGTTTTTGTTTGTTTGTTTGTTTTCTGTCTTTATGCTTCTTCTTCCTTTTATTTAACATTGTATTTTTGAAATTCCAAACTCTACTCTAGATTTTTAATTTTTGCTTTTTGGTATTAGTTATCAATTTTGTACCTATATTTTCTTTATAATTTTTGCGACCTTGATTGTTTTTCTTTGTTCGTTTTTTCTCTCTTTCTTTTCCTTCTTCTTTTCTTTAACATCGTATTTTTAAAATTCCAAACTCTACTCTAGATTTTTAATTTTTGCTTTTATGTATTTGTTACCAATTTTGTACCTTTAAGAACCCAATATTCAGGACCCATTTTTCACTAGGGAGCAGGATTACTGGCTTGACTGTTTTCTCTCCCTTTGGACTCTCCTTTTTCTCCACCAGGTTGCCTGTGTCTCCTCCCTAACCCCTCTCTACTCTACCCAACTCTGTGAATTTCTGTGTGATCCAGACGGTGGAGAACACTTAGGGAACTGATTACTGGCTGGATCTGTCTCCCTCCTTTTCATTCCCCCATTTTATCCTTCTGGCCACCTCTGTCTCCTTCCTCCTTCTTCTCTTCTCTGTATAACTCGTGAACATCTCTGAGTGGTCCAGTTGTGGAGTGCACATAAGGAAGTGACTACTGGCTACCCCACTCTCTCCACTATTGATTCCACCTCATTTCATTTGGGTCACCTCTAACTCCCTCCTCCCTCTTCTCTTCTCCATGTAATGCTGCGAACCTCTCTGAGTGACCCTCACAGTAGAGAAACTTTTCATCTTTCACGTAGATGTTTTATCAATGGTGCTGTATAGAAGGAGAAGTTTTGAAACTTCTGTAAAAATAAGACCAATAACTGGAAGCAGGAGGCTTAAGTCCAAACCCTGACTCCAGGGAACTCCTGACTCCAAGGAATATTAATTGACAGGAGCTCATCAAATGCCTCCATACCGACACTGAAACCAAGCACCACACAAGGGTCAACAAGTTCCAGGGCAAGACATACCAAGCAAATTCTCCAGCAACAAAGGAACACAGCTCTGAGCTTCAAAATACAAGCAGCCCAAAGTCACCCCAAAACCATAGACATCTCATAACTCATTACTGGGCATTTCATTGGACTCCAGAGAGAAGAAATACAGCTCCACCCACCAGAACTCCGACACAAGCTTCCCTAACCAGGAAACCTTGAAAAGCCACCTGTACAGGCCCACACACAGCGAGGAAAAGCCACAATAAAGAGAACTCCACAAACTGCCAGAATACAGAAAGGACACCCCAAACTCAGCAATTTAAACAAAATGAAGCAACAGAGGAATACCCAGCAGATAAAGGAACAGGATAAATGCCCACCAAACCAAACAAAAGAGGAAGAGATAGGGAATCTACCTGATAAAGAATTCCAAATAATGATAGTGAAATTGATCCAAAATCTTGAAATTAAAATGGAATCACAGATAAATAGCGTGGAGACAAGGATTGAGAAGATGCAAGAAAGGTTTAACAAGGACCTAGAAGAAATAAAAAAGAGTCAATATATAATGAACAATGCAATAAATGAAATTAAAAACACTCTGGAGGCAACAAATAGTAGAATAACAGAGGCAGAAGATAGGATTAGTGAATTAGAAGATAGAATGGTAGAAATAAATGAATCAGAGAGGATAAAAGAAAAATGAATTAAAAGAAATGAGGACAATCTCAGAGACCTCCAGGACAATATTAAACACTACAACATTCGAATCATAGGGGTTCCAGAAGAAGAAGACAAAAAGAAAGACCATGAGAAAATACTTGAGAGATAATAGTTGAAAACTTCCCTAAAATGGGGAAGGAAATAATCACCCAAGTCCAAGAAACCCAGAGAGTCCCAAACAGGATAAACCCAAGGCGAAACACCCCATGACACATATTAATCAAATTAACAAAGATCAAACACAAAGAACAAATATTAAAAGCAGCAAGGGAAAAACAACAAATAACACACAAGGGAATTCCCATAAGGATAACACCTGATCTTTCGATAGAAACTCTTCAAGCCAGGAGGGAATGGCAAGACATACTTAAAATGATGAAAGAAAATAACCTACAGCCCAGATTATCATACCCAGCAAGGATCTCATTCAAGTATGAAGGAGAAATCAAAAGCTTCTCAGACAAGCAAAAGCTGAGAGAAATCTGCACCACCAAACCAGCTCTTCAATAAATACTAAAGGATGTTCTCTAGACAGGAAACATAAAATGGTATACAAATTAGAACCCAAAACAATAAAGTAAATGGCAACGGGATCATACTTATCAGTAATTACCTTAAACGTAAATGGGTTGAATGCCCCAACCAAAAGACAAAGACTGGCTGAATGGATACAAAAACAAGACCCTTACATATGTTGTCTACAGGAGACCCACCTCAAAACAGGGGACACATACAGACTGAAAGTGAAGGGATGGAAAAAAGATTTTCCATGCAAATAGGGACCAAAAGAAAGCAGGAGTAGCAATACTCATATCAGATTAAATAGACTTTAAAACAAAGGCTGTGAAAAGAGACAAAGAAGGTCACTACATAATGATCAAAGGATCAATCCAAGAAGAAGATATAACAATTATAAATATATATGCACCCAACACAGGAGCACCACAGTATGTAAGACAAATGCTAACAAGTATGAAAGGAGAAATTAACAATAACACAATAATAGTGGGAGACTTTAATACCCCACTCACACCTATGGATAGATCAACAAAACAGAAAATTAACAAGGAAACACAAACTTTAAGTGATACAATAGACCAGTTAGACCTAATTGATATCTATAGGACATTTCATCCCAAAACAATGAATTTCACCTTTTTCTCAAGCGCACATGGAACCTTCTCCAGGATAGATCACATCCTGGGCCATAAAGCTAGCCTTGGTAAATTCAAAAAAATAGAAATCATTCCAAGCATCTTTTCTGACCACAATGCAGTAAGATTAGATCTCAATTACAGGAAAAAAAACTATTAAAAATTCCAACATATGGAGGCTGAACAACACGCTGCTGAATAACCAACAAATCACAGAAGAAATCAACAAAGAAATCAAAATTTGCATAGAAACGAATGAAAATGAAAACACAACAACCCAAAACCTGTGGGACACGGTAAAAGCAGTCCTAAGGGGAAAGTTCATAGCAATACAAGCACACCTCAAGAAACAAGAAAAAAGTCAAATAAATAACCTAACTCTACACCTAAAGCAACTAGAAAAGGAAGAAATGAAGAACCCCAGGGTTAGCAGAAGGAAAGAAATCTTAAAAATTAGAGCAGAAATAAATGCAAAAGAAACAAAAGAGACCACAGCAAAAATCAACAAAACCAAAAGCTGGTTCTTTGAAAAGATAAATAAAATTGACAAATCATTAGCCAGATTCATCAAGAAACAAAGGGAGAAAAATCAAATCAATAAAATTAGAAATGAAAATGGAGAGGTCACAACAGACAACACAGAAATACAAAGGATCATAAGAGACTACTATCAACAATTATATGCCAATAAAATGGACAACGAGGAAGAAATGGACAAATTCTTAGAAAAGCACAACTTTCCAAAACTCGACCAGGAAGAAATAGAAAATCTTAACAGACCCATCACAAGCACGGAAATTGAAACTGTAATCAAAAATCTTCCAGCAAACAAAAGCCCAGGTCCAGACAGCTTCACAGCTGAATTCTACCAAAAATTTAGAGAAGAGCTAACACCTATCCTGCTCAAACTCTTCCAGAAAATTGCAGAGGAAGGTAAACTTCCAAACTCATTCTATGAGGCCACCATCACCCTAATACCAAAACCTGACAAAGATCCCACAAAAAAAGAAAACTACAGGCCAATATCACTGATGAACATAGATGCAAAAATCCTTAACAAAATTCTAGCAAGCAGAATCCAACAACACATTAAAAAGATCATACACCATGACCAAGTGGGCTTTATCCCAGGGATGCAAGGATTCTTCAATATCCGCAAATCAATCAATGTAATACACCACATTAACAAATTGAAAAATAAAAACCATATGATTATCTCAATAGATGCAGAGAAAGCCTTTGACAAAATTCAACACCCATTTATGATAAAAGCTCTCCAGAAAGCAGGAATAGAAGGAACATACCTCAACATAATAAAAGCTATATATGACAAACCCACAGCAAACATTATACTCAATGGTGAAAAATTGGAAGCATTTCCTCTAAAGTCAGGAACAAGACAAGGGTGCCCACTTTCACCATTACTATTCAACATAGTTTTGGAAGTTTTGGCCACAGCAATCAGAGCAGAAAAAGAAATAAAAGGAATCCAAATCGGAAAAGAAGAAGTAAAACTCTCACTATTTGCAGATGACATGATCCTCTGCATAGAAAACCCTAAAGACTCCACCAGAAAATTACTAGAGCTAATCAATGACTATAGTAAAGTTGCAGGAAATAAAATCAACACACAGAAATCCCTTGCATTCCTATACACTAATAATGAGAAAACAGAAAGAGAAATTAAGGAAACAATTCCATTCACCATTGCAACGGAAAGAATAAAATACTTAGGAATATATCTACCTAAAGAAACTAAAGACCTATATATAGAAAACTATAAAACACTGGTGAAAGAAATCAAAGAGGACACTAATAGATGGAGAAATATACCATGTACATGGATTGGAAGAATCAATATAGTGAAAATGAGTATACTACCCAAAGCAATTTATAGATTCAATGCAATCCCTATCAAGCTACCAACGGTATTCTTCACAGAGCTAGAACAAATAATTTCACAATTTGTATGGAAATACAAAAAACCTCGAATAGCCAAAGCCATCTTGAGAAAGAAGAATGGAACTGGAGGAATCAACCTACCTGACTTCAGGCTCTACTACAAAGCCACAGTTATCAAGACAGTATGGTACTGGCACAAAGACAGAAATATAGATCAATGGAACAAAATAGAAATCCCAGAGATAAATCCACGCACATATGGACACCTTATCTTTGACAAAGGAGGCAAGAATATACAATGGATTAAAGACAATCTCTTTAACAAGTGGTGCTGGGAAATCTGGTCAACCACTTGTAACAGAATGAACCTAGAACACTTTCTAACACCATACACAAAAATAAACTCAAAATGGATTAAAGATCTCAATGTAAGACCAGAAACTATAAAACTCCTAGAGGAGAACATAGGCAAAACACTCTCCGACATACATCACAGCAGGATCCTCTATGACCCACCTCCCAGAATACTGGAAATAAAAGCAAAAATAAATAAATGTGACCTAATTAAACTTAAAAGCTTCTGCACATCAAAGGAAACTATTAGCAAGGTGAAAAGACAGCCTTCAGAATGGGAGAAAATAATAGCAAATGAAGCAACTGACAAACAACTAATCTCAAAAATATACAAGCAACTCCTACAGCTCAACTCCAGAAAAATAAATGACCCAATCAAAAAATGGGCCAAAGAACTACATAGACATTTCTCCAAAGAAGATATACAGATGGCTAACAAACACATGAAAAGATGCTCAACATCACTCATTATCAGAGAAATGCAAATCAAAACCACTATGAGGTACCATTTCACACCAGTCAGAATGGCTGCGATCCAAATGTCTACAAATAATAAATGCTGGAGAGGGTGTGGAGAAAAGGGAACCCTCTTACACTCTTGGTGGGAATGCAAACTAGTACAGCCAATATGGAGAACAGTGTGGAGATTCCTTAAAAAAACTGGAAATAGAACTGCCTTATGATCTAGCAATCCCACTGCTGGGCATACACACCGAGGAAACCAGAAGGGAAAGAGACACGTGTACCCCAATGTTCATCGCAGCACTGTTTATGATAGCCAGGACATTGAAGCAACCTAGATGTCCATCAGCAGATGAATAGATAAGAAAGCTATGGTACACATACACAATGGAGTATTACTCAGCCATTAAAAAGAATACATTTGAATCAGTTCTAATGAGGTGGATGTAACTGGAGCCTATTATACAGAGTGAAGTAAGCCAGAAGGAAAAACACCAATCCAGTATACTAACACTTATATATGGAATTTAGAAAGATGGTAACAATAACCCTGTATACGAGACAGCAAAAGAGACACTGATGTATAGAACAGTCTTTTGGACACTGTGGGAGAGGGACAGGGTGGGATGATTTGGGAGAATGGCATTGAAACATGTATAATATCATATATGAAACAAGTCGCCAGTCCAGGTTCGATGCACAATACTGGATGCTTGGGGCTAGTGCACTGGGACGACCCAGAGGGATGGTATGGGGAGGGAGGTGGGAGGAGGGTTCAGGATGGGGAACACATGTATACCTGTGGCGGATTCATTTTGATATATGGCAAAACCAATACAATGTTGTAAAGTTAAAAAAAATAAAAAAAATAATAAATAATAATAAAAAAAAATAACATTACTGAAGACAAACAGTGTTACTCAGTGTAATGATAAGGCTGACAGTTTACAGGACAAATTGTCTGGAAAAGTTAAGCCATTTATGCCTTACACACAAACACACATATGTATGTGTGTGTCTCTCTCCATATTATATATATGTATATATATAGATTATATAAAGATTGAGGGCAGGAAGAGAAGGGGATGACAGAGAATGAGATGATTGGATGGCATCACCGACTCAAAGGACATGGGTTTGGGTGGACTCTGGGAGTTGGTGATGGACAGGGAGGCCTGGCGTGCTGTGGTTCATGGGGACGCAAAGAGTCGGACACAACTGAGAGACTGAATTGAACTAAATATAAGTTTCCATGTTACTCTCTTCATATATCTCCCCATTCCCTCCCTCTTCCCAACCATAAGTCTGTTTCTAAATCTGTTTCTCTATTGCTGCCCTGTAAATAAATCCTTTGGTATCATCTTTCTAGATCCCGTATGCATGTGTTAGTATACAGTATTTAGCTTTCTCTTTCTGATTTCCTTCACTCTGTATAATACGCTCTAGTATCATCCATCTCATTAGAAATGACTCAGATGCATTCCTTTTTATGGCTGAATAATATTATATTGTTCATATGTACCACAACTTCTTTATCCATTCATCTGTTGATAGTCATCTAAGTTGCTTCCATGTTCTAGCTATTGTAAATAGTGATGCAATAAACACTGGGCTACATGTGTCTGTTTCATTTTTGCGTCACCTGATCCAGAACTTCCTCAGGGCAGAAAAGTGTCTACACAGAGGGCTATTTTTCAGAAAATGTGGAAAGCAAATGAAGAACCCACTGCTGCATACAGCAAATGATTACAACTTGAGGAACAATAACAAACTGATAGAAGTCTGAGAGGAAAAATTTGTGAAGAAAGAGTCTTTGAAGAATTATGGCATTGAAAATCTCACATGAGTATTTAGGGAATATAGAAATTTATGTCCATGCCCAGAGAAACAGTTGTGTTAAAAAAAAAAAAAAAAAACAGAGAACCTGAGACGACTCTAAACTGTTACCTCAGACTGATCTTTAGGCTCTGCACAAAGAGGAAGGAAAGACTGAGCAAGGTCGGTAACTGGCCAGCTAAGGATAAAGGAGTGTTGCAACAAAGAGCCGGTATGCAAAGACTAAGAGAATTTTGGGTTCTGGTTCCATTTATAAGCATCCAAAGACATCACGCAACATCACCTAACCAAAAGAAGAAAGACTGCAGACCACACATATCAATGAATACATTCTTTACAAACATAGATTACAAAACTCATTGAAAAAAACATCCAATTACAAAGCAGAGAAAGCAACAACAAACAATTTCAAGGTGGCAGAAGAATCTAATTTCCAGAATTAACAAGTCTAAAATTTAAAATGTTCAGGTTTCAACAAAAAATAATGAAACATGTAAAAAAAAAAAAAATGTATGCTTCACTCATAGGAAAATTAACCAAAATTGTCTCTGTGGAAGTATAGACATTGGACTTACTAGAAAAAGACTCTATTGTCTTATAGTCAAAGAGGTAAAGGAACTATGGACAAAACTAAAGGACATTATGCAAATAATGCCTCAAGAATGATAGATATCAATAAAGAGAGAAACTATAAAAAAGGAACCAAACAAGAATTCTGGAGTTGAAAAGTATAAAAGGTACAAAATGATTGTATAGTTTGTCTCTCTACAAACATAGTAAAAGTAAACAAAAAAAATCAGAATTGATTTTGCTTAACTCTTAAAAAAAGTCAAAGGCTTATAGCAATCAATAAATATCAAATCAAGAAGGCAACTTAAAAATAGTTGGAGAGCTTTAAACTATTTTTTATAAAATAATTAAAAAAATCACTAGAGAATTTCAACAAGAGATTTAAGGAAGACAAAAGTGTATATATATAAGAGAGATCAATTGCAGTTATCCAGTCTGAGGGGCAGAAAGAAAAACTAATAGAGACAAAAAAAAAAAAACAGCATAAAAGGCTTGTAAGACATCATCAAACTTACTGATAATGCAGACTAGGAGTCCCAGTGGGAGAGGAAAAAGTGACACAGTATGTGATGATACAATGGCTGAAAGTTTCTAAATTTGGTGG
>NW_020191806.1:0-16361 GCF_002263795.3 Bos taurus | reverse complement strand
GCGCTGAGCATGTTTGCTATCATACACTGATCATGTGCCTCTGGAGGCAATAAACAAAGAGCTGAGTAGGCATAAATCAAACAGTCAGCAGGCAATAATCATGGAACTCAGCTGTGAGGAATCATGCTGCTCAGCTGGCAATAATCAAGCAGCTGAGCAGGCAGGAATTACGCAGCACAGCTGGCAATTGTCAAGCAGATGACAGGCAGGAATCGTGCAGCTCAGCTGGCAATTGTCAAGCAGATGAGCAGACAGTAATCACGCAGCTCAGCAGGCCCTGATCACGTGACTGAGCATGCACTGTTCACCTGGCTGATCATACACAGATCACGTGATTGATCAAGCACTGATCACTTGGATATCATGCACTGATCACGTGGCTAATCATACACTGTTCACGTGTCTGACCATGCACTGATCACGTGGCTGATCATACACTTCTCACGTAGCTGATCAAGCACTGATCACTTGGATATCATGCACTGATCACGTGGCTAATCATACACTGTTCACGTGTCTGACCATGCACTGATCACGTGGCTGATCATACACTTCTCACGTAACTGATCATGCACTGATCACGTAACTGATCATGCACTGATCACGTGGCTATCATGCACTGAATACGTGGCTGAACATGCACGGTTCACGTGGCTGATCACACACCTGTCACATGACATATCAGGCACTGATCACGTGGCACTCATGCACTGATCACGTGGCTGATCATACTCTGCTCATGTAACTCATCATGCACACATCACGTGGCTATCAGGCACTGCTCACGTGGTTCGTCATGGAATGATCAAGAAGCTACCATATACTAGTCACGTGACTGATCATGCACAGATCACGTAAATGATAATGCACTGTTCACGTGACTGATCATGTACTGATCACGTGACTGATCATACACTCATCACGGGACTGATCGTGCAGTGATCACGGCGCTATCATGCATTGACTACATGACTCCACATGCACTGATCACGTGGATGATCATGCACTTATCACCTGACTGCCCATGCACTGATCACGTGGATAAACATACACTGACCATGTGACAGGTCATGCAGTGATCACGCGGCTATCATGCACTGCTCACGTGGCTGATCATGCAATGATCACGTAGCTACCATGTACTGGTCACGTGAGTGATCATGCACTGATCACGTAATTGATCATACACTGATCGGGTGACTTATCATGCACTGTTCACGTGACTGATCATGCACTGATCACGTGAGTGATCATGCACTGATCTCGTTGCTATCATGCACGGTTCACATGGCTGATCATGCAATGATCACGTAGCTACCAAGTACTGGTCACGTGACTATCATGCACTGATCACGTAATTGATCATGCACTGATCAAGTGGCTGATCATACACTGATCACGTGGCTGATCATGCAATGATTATGTAGCTACCATGTACTGGTCACGTGACTGATCATGCACTAATCACGTGACTGGTCATGCACTGATCACGTGGCTGATCATGCACTGATCACGTGACTGATCATGCACACATCACGTGGCTATCATGCACTGCACACGTGGCTCGTCATGCAATGATCACGTAGCTACCATATACTGGTCACGCGACTGATCATGCACAGATCACGTAAATGATCATGCACTGTTCCCGAGACTGATCATGTACTGATCACGTGACTGATCATGCACTGATCACGTGGCTATCATGCTCTCCTCACGTGGGTGATCATGCAATGATCATGTAGCAACCATGTACTGTCACCTGACTGATCATGCACTGATCATGTAATTGATCCAGCACTGATCATGTGGCTCATCATGCACTGATCACGTGACGTTTCCTCCAACTGATCACTTGACTGATCATGCACTGATCACGTAGGTATCATGCACTGATCACTTGGCTGATCATACACTGTTCACGTGTCTATCATGCAGTGCTCACGTGGCTGATCCTGCAATGATCACGTAGCTTACATGTACTGTCACGTGACTGATCATGCAATGGTAACGTAATTGATCATGCACTGATCACGTGACTGATACTGTACTGATCACGTGATTGATCATGCACTGATCACGTGTCTATCATGCACTGCTCACGTGGCTGATCATGCAATGATCACCAGCTACCATGTACTGGTCACATGACTGATCATGCACTGGATCAACGATAATTGGATCATTGCACTGATCCACCTGGGCTTATCATGCATTGATCATGTGACCTGAATCACTGTGGTGATCAATGTTTTGGTGGTACCAGCACACTGAATCATTGTGCCTTCTGGAGGCAATGAAACATACGAGCTGAGTTAGCAGGAATACAGTCAGCAGGCTAATAATCCAGTGGAACTTCACCTCTGAGAAATTCAGTTGCTGCCTCAGCTAGGCAATAATCAAGTTAAGAATGGCAGGCAGGAATACGGCAGCGACAGGTGGCAATTGTCAAGGAGATGACAGGCAGGAATCGTGCAGCTTCCAGCTGCGAATATTGTCAAGCAGATGATGCATCACAGTAATCACGCAGCCTCAGGCAGGCCCTGATCACTGGTGACTGAAGCATGCACTGTTCAGCGTGGATGATTACACACACCTATCACGTGACTGATCAGTGCACTGATCATGTGACTGATCATGCACTGATTCTTGTGTCTGATCATGCAACTCAACACGTGGCTATCATGCACTGCTCACGTGGCTGATCATGCAGTGATGACGTGGCTATCATGCACTACTCACGTGGCTGATCATGCACTGGTCACGTGGCTGATCATGCCCTGATCAAGTGGCTATCATGCACTGATCACGTGGCTGATCATTCAATGATCATGAAGCTACCATGTACGTTCACTTGACCGATCATACTCCCATCAGGTGACTGATCATGCACTGATCACGTGGCTATATTGCACTGTTAACGTGGCTGATCATACACTGATCACCTGCCTGGTCATGCACAGATCAGGTGACTAATCATGAACTGATTACGTAGCTATCATGTAATGATCACCTGGCTGATCATGCACTGATCATTTGGCTATCATGCAATGATCACGTGGCTATCATGCACTGATCACGTGGCTCATCATGCACTGATACCGTGACTGAGCATGGACTGATCACATGACTATCTGTAGTGATCACGTGACTTAATGGCGCTGACCATGTGACTGCTCATGCGCTGATCATGTTTGCTTTCATACACTGATCATGTGCCTCTGGAGGCAATAAACAAAGAGCTGAGTAGGCACGAATCAAACAGTCAGCAGGCAATAATCATGGAACTCAGCTGTGAGGAATCATGCTGCTCAGCTGGCAATAATCAAGCAGCTGAGCAGGCAGGAATTACACAGCACAGCTGGCAATTGTCAAGCAGATGACAGGCAGGAATCATGCAGCTCAGGCTGGCAATTGTCAAGCAGATGAGCAGACAGGAATCACGCAGCTCAGCAGGCCCTGATCAGGTGACTGAGAATGCACTGTTCACGTGGCTGATCATACACTGCTCACGTAACTGATCATTGCACTGATCACGTAATTTGATCATGCACTGATCACGTGGCTGATCATGCAATGATCATGTAGCTACCATGTACTGGTCCCGTGAGTGACCATGCACTGATCACGTAAATGATCATGCACTGATCACGTGGCTGATCATGCACTGAACACATGACTGATCATGCACAGATCACGTGACTGATCATGCACAGATCACCGTAACTGATCATGCACTGATCACGTGGCTATCACGCACTGCTCACGTGGCTGATCATGCGATGATCACGCAGCTACATGTACTGGTCACCATGACTGATCATGCACTGATCACGTGACTGATCATGCAGTGATCACGTGGCTATCGTGCACAACTCACGTGGCTCATCATGCAATGATCATGTAGCGACCATGTACAGGTCACGTGAATGATCATACACCCCATCAGGTGACTGATCATGCACTGATCACGTGGCTATCATGCACTGATCACGAGGACTGATCATGCACTGATTACGTGGCTGATCATACACTGTTCATGTGTCTGACCATGCACTGATCACGTGGCTGATCATACACTGCTCACGTGGCTATCATGCACTGATCACGTGGCTGATCATGCACTGATCACGTGACTGATCATGCACTGTTCACGAGACTCATCATGCACTGATGAAGTGGATATCATGCACTGATTCACGTGTTGATCATACACTGTTCACATGTCTGACCATGCACTGCTCACGTGGCTGATCATACACTGTTCACGTAACTGATCATGCACTGATCACGTGGATATCATGCACTGATCACGTGGCTGATCATACTCTGCTCACGTAACTGAATCATGCACACATCACGTGGCTATCATGCACTTCTCACCTGACTGGTCATGCAATGTTCACGTAGCTACCATGTACTGGTCACGTGACTGATCATGCTCAGATCACGTAAGAATGATCATGCACTGTTCAGTTGACTGATCAATGTACTGATCACGTGACTGATCATGCACTGATCTACGTGGCTATCATGCACTGCTCACGTGGCTGATCATGCAATGATCACGTAGCAACCATGTACTGGTCACGTGACTGATCATGCATGATCACGTAATTAATCCTGCACTGATCACCTGACTCCTCATGCACTGATCACGTCGCTGATCACACACGTATCACGTGACTGATCATGCACTGATCACGTGGCTATCATGCACTAAATTCACGTGGGTATCATTCACTGATCACGGTGTATATCATCACTGATCACGTGGCCGATCACACACGTATCACATGACTGATCATGCACTGATCACATGGCTATCATGCACTGATCACTGGCTGATCATGCAATGATCACGTAGCTACAATGTACTGGTCATGTGACTGATCATGCACTGATCACGTAATGATCATGCACTGATCACGTGGCTGATCATGCACTGAACACTTTAATTATCATGCACTGATCACTTGACTGATCATGCACTGATCACGTAGCTATCATGCACTGCTAACTTGGCTGATCATGCAATGATCACGGAGCTACCATGTACTGTTCACGTGACTGATCATGCACTGATGACGTAATTGATCATGCACTGATCACGTGACTGATCATGCACTGATCACGTGGCTATCATGCACTGATCACTTGGCTGGTCATACTCTGATCACGCAGCTACCATGTACTGGTCACGTGACTGATCATGCACTGATGACGTAATTGATTATGCACTGATCATGTGGCTAATCATGCACTGATCACGTGACTGATCAGTGCACTGATCACGTGGCTGATCATGTCACTGGAATCCACGTGGCTCATCAGGCCACTATCACATGGCTGGTCATACACCTGGATCATATTATCTACCATGTACCCGGTCACTGTGAATGATCAATACACCCAAGCAGGTGGACTGATCATGCATCTGATCACGGTGCGCTATCATGCACTGACCATGAGACTGAAAATGCACTGATCACGTCTAATCATGCACTGATCACATGACTGCCCATGCACTGATCACGTGGATGATCATACACTAATCATGTGACAGATCATGCACTGATCACGTGGCTGATCATGCACTGATACCGTGACTGAGCATGGACTGATCACATGACTATCATGTAGTGATCACGTGACTTAATGGCCCTGATCATGTGACTGATCATGCGCTGATCATGTTTGCTATCATACACTGATCATGTGCCTCTGGAGGCAATAAACAAAGAGCTGAGTAGGCACGAATCAAACAGTCAGCAGAATAATCATGGAACTCAGCTGTGAGGAATCATGCTGCTCAGCTGGCAATAATCAAGCAGCTGAGCAGGCAGGAATTACGCAGCACAGCGGGCAATTGTCAAGCAGATGACAGGCAGGAAATCGTGCAGCTCAGCTGGCCAATTGTCAAGCAGATGAGCAGACAGTAATCACGCAGCTCAGCAGGCCCTGATCACGTGACTGAGCATGCACTGTTCACGTGGCTGATCATACACTTATCACCGTGATTGATCATGCACTGATCACTTGGATATCATGCACTGATCACGTGCTGATCATACACTGTTTACGTGTCTGACCATGCCACTGATCACGTGGCTGATCATGCACTGATCACGTGACTGATCATGCACTGATCACGTGGCTATCATGCACTGATCACGTGACTGATCATGCACTGATCACGTGACTGACCATGCACTGATCACGTGACTGATCATGCACTGATGAGTTGGCAATCATGCACTGATTACTTGGCTGATCATAACACTGATCACGTGACTGATAATGCCCTGATCATCTGGCTATCGTGCACTCATTACCTGCCTATCGTGCACTGATCACGTGGTTGATCATACACTGATCACGAGACTATCTTGCACTATCACGTCTGTATCATGCACTGATCACCTGACTGCCCATGCACTGATCACGTGGATAAACATACACTGATCATGTCACAGATCATGCAGTGATCACGCGGCTATCATGCACTGCTCACGTGGCTGATCATGCAATGATCACGTAGCTACCATGTACTGGTCACGTGACTGATCATGCACTGATCACGTAATTGATCATACACTGATCAGGTGACTTATCATCACTTTCACGAGACTGATCATGCACTGATCACGTGGATATCATGCACTGATCTCGTGTTTGATCATACACTGTTCACGTGTCTGACCATGAACTGCCTCACGTGTCTGATCATACACTGTTCCATGTAACTGATCATGCACTGATCAACGTGGATATCATGCACTGATCACGTGGACTGAACATGCACTGTTCATGTGGCTTATCACACAACTGTCATGTGACTGATCATGCACTATCACGTGGCACTCATGCACTGATTCACGTGGCTGATCATACTTCTGCTCACGAAACTGATCATGAACACATCAGGTGCTATCATGCACTTCTCACTTGGCTGTCATGCAATGTCACATAGCTACCATATACTGGTCATGTGAGCTGATCATGCTGAAGATCACGTAAATGATCATGAACTGTTCAGTTGACTGATCATGTACTGATCACGTGACTGATCATCACTGATCACATGGATATCATGCACTGATCACGTGGCTGAACATGCACTGTTCACGTGGCTTACCGCACACCTGTCACTTGACTGATCATGCACTGATCACGTGGCACTCATGCACTGATCACGTGGCTGATCATACTCTGCTCACGTAATGATCATGCACACATTCACGTGGCTATCATGCACTTCTCACCTGGCTGTCATGCAATGTTCACGTACATACCATATACTGGTCACGTGACTGATCATGCTCAGATCACGTAAATGATCATGCACTGATCAGTTGACTGATCATGTAACTGATCACGTGACTGATCATGCACTGATCACGTGGCTATCATGCACTTGCTCACGTGGTCTGATCAAGCAATGAACACGTAGCAACCATGTACTGGTCACGTGACTGATCATGCACTGATCAATGTAATTAATCCTGCACTGATCACCTGACTCATCATGCACTGATCACGTGGCTGGATCACACACGTATCACGTGACTATCATGCACTGATCACGTGGCTATCATGCACTAATCACGTGGCTATCATTCACTGATCACGTGGATATCATGCACTCATCACGTGGCTGATCATGCAATGATCACGTAGCAACCATGTACTGGTCACGTGACTGATCATGCTCAGATCACGTAAATGATCATGCACTGTTCAGTTGACTGATCATGTACTGATCATGTGGCTATCATGCACTACTCACGTGGCGGATCATGCAATGATCACGTAGCAACCATGTACTGGTCACTTGACTGATCATGCACTGATCACGTGACTATCATGCACTAATCACGTGGCTATCATGCACTGATCACGTGGCTATCATGCACTGATCACGTGGCTGATCATGCAATGATCACGTAGCTACAATATACTGGTCACCTGATTGATCATGGACTGATTCACGTAATTGATCATGCACTGATCATGTGACTGATCATGCACTGAACACGTGAATATCATGCACTGATCACGTGACTGATCATGCACTGATCATGTGGCTATCATGCACTGCTAACTTGGCCCGATCATGCACTGATCACGTGGCTATCATGCACGTATCACATGGCTGGTCATACCACTGATCATTATATCTACCATGTACCGGTCACGTGAATGATCATACACCCATCAGGTGACTGATCATGCACTGATCACGTGGCTATCATGCACTGACCATGAGACTGAAATGCACTGTATCACGTCTAATCATGCACTGATCACATGACTGCCCATGCACTGATCACGTGTATGATCATACACTAATCATGTGACAGATCATGCACTGATCACGTGGCTGATCATGCACTGATACCGTGACTGAGCATGGACTGATCACATGACTATCATGTAGTGATCACGTGACTTAATGGCGCTGATCATGTGACTGATCATGCGCTGATCATGTTTGCTATCATTCACTGATCATGTGCCTCTGGAGGCAATTAAAACAAAGAGCTGAGTAGGCACGAATCAAACAGTCAGCAGGCAATAATCATGGAACTCAGCTGTGAGGAATCATGCTGCCTCAGCTGGCAATAATCAAGCAGCTGAGCAGGCAGGAATTACGCAGCCACAGCGGGCAATTGTCAAGCAGATGACAGGCAGGAATCGTGCAGCTCAGCTGGCAATTGTCAAGCAGATGAGCAGACAGTAATCACGCAGCTCAGCAGGCCCTGATCACGTGACTGAGCATGCACTGTTCACGTGGCTGATCATACACTTATCACGTGATTGATCATGCACTGATCACTTGGATATCATGCACTGATCACGTGGCTGATCATACACTGTTTACGTGTCTGACCATGCACTGATCACGTGGCTGATCATGCACTGATCACGTGACTGATCATGCACTGATCACGTGGCTATCATCCACTGATCACGTGACTGACCATGCACTGATCACGTGGCTATGATGCACTGATCACGTGACTGACCATGCACTGATCACGTGACTGAGCATGCACTGATGAGTTGGCAATCATGCACTGATTACTTGGCTGATCATACAATGATCACGTGACTGATAATGCCCTGATCATCTGGCTATCGTGCACTCATTACCTGCCTATCGTGCACTGATCACGTGGTTGATCATACACTGATCACGAGTCTGATCTTGCACTGATCACGTCGGTATCATGCACTGATCACCTGACTGCCCATGCACTGACCACGTGGATAAACATACACTGATCATGTCACAAATCATGCAATGATCACGCGGCTATCATGCACTGCTCACGTGGCTGATCATGCAATGATCACCTAGCTACCATGTACTGGTCACGTGAGTGATCATGCACTGATCACGTAATTGATCATACACTGATCAGGTGACTTATCATGCACTGTTCACGAGACTGATCATGCACTGATCACGTGGATATCATGCACTGATCACGTGTTTGACCATAAACTGTTCATGTGTCTGACCATGCACTGCTCACGTGTCTGATCATACACTGTTCACGTAACTGATCATGCACTGATCACGTGGATATCATGCACTGATCACGTGGCTGAACATGCACTGTTCATGTGGCTTATCACACAACTGTCATGTGACTGATCATGCACTGATCACGTGGCACTCATGCACTGATCACGTGGCTGATCATATTCTGCTCACGAAACTGATCATGAACACATCAGGTGGCTATCATGCACTTCTCACTTGGCTGGTCATGCAATGTTCACATAGCTACCATATACTGGTCACGTGACTGATCATGCTGAGATCACATAAATGATCATGCACTGTTCAGTTGACTGATCATGTACTGATCACGTGACTGATCATGCACTGATCACGTGATATCATGCACTGATCACGTAACTGAACATGCACTGTTCACGTGGCTTACCGCACACCTGTCACGTGACTGATCATGCACTGATCACGTGGCACTCATGCACTGATCACGTGGCTGATCATACTCTACTCACGTAACTGATCATGCACACATCACGTGGCTATCATGCACTTCTCACCTGGCTGGTCATGCAATGTTCACGTAGCTACCATATACTGGTCACGTGACTGATCATGCTCAGATCACGTAAATGATCATGCACTGTTCAGTTGACTGATCATGTACTGATCACGTGACTGATCATGCACTGATCACGTGGCTCTCATGCACTGCTCACTTGGCTGATCATGCAATGAACACGTGGCAACCATGTACTGTCACGTGACTGATCATGCACTGATCACGTAATTAATCCTGCACTGATCACCTGACTCATCATGCACTGATCACGTGGCTGATCACACATGTATCACGTGACTGATCATGCACTGATCACGTGGCTATCATGCACTAATCATGTGGCTATCATTCACTGATCACGTGGATATCATGCACTGATCACGTGGCTGATCATGCAATGATCACGTAGCAACCATGTACTGGTCACGTGACTGATCATGCTCAGATCACGTAAATGATCATGCACTGTTCAGTTGACTGATCATGTACTGATCATGTGGCTATCATGCAGTACTCACGTGGCTGATCATGCAATGATCACGTAGCAACCATGTACTGGTCACGTGACTGATCATGCACTGATCACGTGGCTATCATGCACTAATCACGTGGCTATCATTCACTGACCACGTGGCTATCATGCACTGATCACGTGGCTGATCATGCAATGATCACGTAGCCACTTGCTACAATTACCTGGTCAACTGACTGATCATTATCCTACCCGTTCACCTCACTGAACAGTGCACATGATCATTTTACGTGATGGATGTACCATGAAATCAGTCACGTGACTGATCCGTGCATCGACGGTCATTACTCCACGTAATCTGATCGATCGTGCACCTGTTGTCCACTATCTCACCAACGTTATCACCTCGGGGGTTCGTTGAATCTGTGGATCTTAATCAGACTTCATGTGTCAATCGCCTTACGCTATCTATCGTGGCTAGATTCATGCCATCCTCACGTGATGGCGGCTCCATGCATCGATCACCTCAGCAACCAGTACTAGGTCACAATTGACTGATCAGCACTATACATCCCTACCTATCATCACTAATCACCTGCCATCTATCAATTCACACTCGCTCATGCGACCCTCATCACCTACGTACTCACAGGTCCCCAGGGCTGATAGTCGCAATACTCCCGTACTACAAATTATTCTCACCTCGACTGATAATTTCACTGGAATGCTTACACCTTAATCAGCATATGCGAACTATGCTCATGTGGCCGCACACATGATTCGGAGCTGCCATTTATCACCTTGATAACACCTGCAATACAGTCATCAACTTCAGGATGTCACAATGATCCATCAACTGTCGATTCGTGATCTATCATCACTGATGCTTCATGCACTCTAAACTGCACATGCACTTATCACTTGGACTACATGCAACTTATCACATGGCTGATTCCATCACTGATCATACTCTACCATGACCGGTCCTGTGAATGATCCATAACCCATCAGACCTGATCATCACTGATCACCTCGTGCTATCATCGCACTGGACCATGACGGCTAAAGCCACTTATCACGATTCATATTCCTATCACAATGACCTGCCATTCACTGAGTCTAGTGAATGAATCAACATAATCATGTAGACATCTTCCTGACTCCTGTCTATCATGCACTATACGTCCGCCTGGATCTGGCTATCACGCTATCATTTGACTCCGTGACTTAATGAGCGCTCATCAGTATGGAGACTCATGCGCTACAGTTTGCTTCCTACACTGACTCATAGCCCTGGAGCAATAAACAAAGAGCCGAGTAGCCGAACCACAGTCACAGGCCTAATCTGAACTCACTGTGCGCGAAATCATCCTGCCTCACTGGCAATAAATCCAAGCAGCGGTCAGTCGTAATTACGCAGCTACAGCGGCAACTTTCAGCAGTACAGCGGAATCGGGCACTTCAGTTCGCATTGTCAACAGCGTAATGGGTAGCCGTACTAATCCCGCGCCAGACAGCCCGTCTCCGTGACGACAGCGCCCGTCACCTGGCTGCATACACTTCACGTTAAAGATCCTCCAGTTCCTGGAAGCATGCACGGATCCGGGCGAGCAACAGGTTGTACGGGCTGACCAGCACGAGTCACCGGGCGATCACGCACGTATTCACGGACCGGCACGATGAGCAACAGTGGCTAGCTTTTGCCACGAACGGACGACCATGCACGGGTACAGGCGACAGCGACGGAGACGACTCTCGACCGAAGGTGACTGTGAGCAGCACGTAGGCGGCATGGCAACTGATCACACAGCCACGGGCGAGCGACCACACGGCAAATTGGCACGAGCCAGCGGGCGACCACGCCAACCGGCCTGACGGCAGACACGGAGAGCCACACGTGAGCCAGCGGACTCGCTGGAACCTACCGCAGGACTGCATGTGCACGAGCCGGAAAATTTTTAAACTACGTTGAATCTCAAGTGCTGTCGATCACTGTGACGACCAGTCTTGCCTGTATTGAATGATCAGCAAGGTCGAGCCAGCATGCTCGAGGCCACGTGATCAGGCATGTCGTCACGTGTCAGGCATGATAGTTCTGACACAGTGCCATGTTCATTACGTGATTGAGCATGATCCGTCACGTGCCAGCGTATATCGGTAGCTCGTGAAATGCATGACCGCCAGGTGAGAAGTGCTGATAGCCCGTGCATTGTGCATGATCCGTCTAGTGAGTAGATATATGATCGCCACGTTCACGTGCGATCAGTGCACGTTCGTGACATATCAGTCATGTTGACAAGGTGTGCGGCTGAAGCGCCCACCATGCACGGTGCGCAACGGGACATAGTGCCATATGACACTGGATCCAATCTACTAAAAATTTCGCATCTGAGCCAGCAGCGCGTCCTCCGCGATTGCTTGAACTGAGCATAGTCATCCACTGATCCCATTCAAGTGCTTACGAGCACTGTGATCAGATCACGGTCGTAATTGATCAGCCTATGCACCACGAAGCATGCGACAAGTGTTATGATCTTTATGTGATTCCAATCACTATAATTCCTTACTTATCTACACCGCTTCACGTACTATGCTGTATCACTGCTATTTTGGCAAATCAACCTGCATTTCAGCTCGCTTCACGTGGTCTTGAACCAGCCAAGTGAAAACGTTCTGTGGTACTACCATGTCAGCTCGATCGTACACTCGATTACCATCATGCACCATCCTGTGTCAATCGTGTCATACCTGCTATCACTGTTCCGTGATATCTCTAGTTCTATCCGTCCTGCATTCCGATTCTAGCCTGAACCATCACTGTGCCAGAAGGTCAGTGTGCTCAGCCATACTCACCAACGTTTCATGGTGACTGACATGCACTCTCATCACCGCAGACATTGCACATGCACCTGCATCTCTGCTATCATATAGAGTTTTTCTGCCACCTGCACGATGATCATAACAAAACATCAGGTGGCTATCTGCACTCTTCAAT
Organism: Bos taurus; assembly: GCF_002263795.3. Lineage (NCBI taxonomy): Eukaryota > Metazoa > Chordata > Mammalia > Artiodactyla > Bovidae > Bos > Bos taurus. Next base: position 2,806 of record NW_020191806.1, on the reverse strand, counting down.
TCTGGTATGCTGCACATATACTACTACTAGTCACAGACTGATCCGTCACCATTATGACTCCATCACGTCTCGGTGTTAGCTTCATGCACGCGCATCCGTCACGAGCACAACAACGAATGACCTTGCCGCGCATAGCTTGCACGGTTAATCCGTCACATATAGACGTGTTGAATTCATGCACTAGTGCGACCTGGCCGCTAGCAACTAGCTGCAGTCTCAGCCAACCTATCACGTGTCGGATCATACCAAAAAATCAGACTCTTCAATTCACGTACCACACGATCTGTGTCGGCAGCACATCATCGACATCTCGTGCCGTATGCACCAGTGTACAATGTTATCATCGCGACAACGGCTGGGTCAACGCAGATTGTCACGTAGCGCCATATACTGCGGCACGGAAGCAGGGCATAATGCAGGCCAAGCACGGAAATGGGTAGCCACACTTTGCAGAAACTGACGATGATGAGGACGAGCACCAGATTTTTGGCTCAACACTGGAATACCGGTCAGAGTCACGGACCGACCGGCAGCCGCAGGCGCGTGGCACGGGTACAGATATCCTACAGGTCGACAATTAATCCAGGCAAAACCAGGTGACGGGTCCGGCGAGTCAGGCATCGACGGTACCCACCGAACATCGAGTGCTCCTGCACGTTGCCACTGCCACTGAATGCGTATATATCGTCACTTATCCAGGTGGCACGTATTCTACGGGATGATCAATTACCGTCTGATCACCAGCACGTGTCCACCTCGGGAAGGATTATGCCAATTCAATCCCGACTCATCCACGTGTATTCGAACGCCACTTAGATCCATGTGCGCATCGATCATTTTCGAGCAGGGATAAGGCTATAGCACGTTGATGCGCCTGTGACACGGGACAGGCTCGAGATCACGGAGCAAACACGTACGGGCACTGGATGCATCGAGGCGTCAGACAGCCGCGAAACAGCACGCACTCGGGAGCGAAGGTGCAGGCGCGGAATGAGCTAGACGCAGACCTTCAACGTGCCTAGCTGGTGAGTCAGATCTCTTGTGAGAACCATGACGTTGCACCGATCGATATGCGTTGCCTATCCCACGTGATCGAGCAGCACGCACGGCGTCTTCAAGGCGCAAATGGCATGACGCGTGCAGCGCCATGATGGCTCACGCGCGCAGCGTCGACGAGAATGAGCATGCAGACCCTCAAATAGCAGACCGGGCACCGACGCAGTGAGCTCGGGGACTAGTCCGGACATGCACACGGAGCAGGCGGGAGGCCACGAACCGAAGGCAGACAGGACGCTGAGCAGCGGAGGCACGTGGCAGGGCAGATCGCCGCCGTCTAACTGGCCGCCTGCACACACGCCCACACCCACAGTTAGACGACCCCATCAACACCAACCCAGCCAGGTGCGTACCGGGCTAGACCCTGCAAACCTAACAGTACTCCATCAGGTGGCAACGATAAAAGTGAGGTCATGCCACGACACGTGCCCAGCTAGGCCCAGCAACGTGAGCTCCAGGGAGCGCTCCACCTCCTACTTCGGAACCAACAGGACCAGCACAGCACGCCACAGAGTCCCGAAACGCTACGGCAGGAACTCCAGCACTGTTGATGAGGCATGCAGGACCACCACAAGAAGCTCGCATCGCCAGTTGCGAGCGAGTGATTTGCCGCGGATCTATCCGAATGTGGCGATGGCTCATTTGCGGACCGTGCTTTCGGATCGACTGATCGTTCAGTCACGTTGCGCTGATCTTAGTGCAATGTAGCGGGCCCTACGATGCAAATGGTACGATAGCGTGGCTTCAGTGGTGTGCACGTGATCAGTGATGATCAGTCCGTGTTTCAGTGATGATCAGCCACGTGGTCAGTGCGGTCATACGTACGTGTCTGATCCAAACAACCGTGTCGTGCATGTATCAGTGATCGTGCTGATCATCACGTTGTAGTGTTATGATCAGCCACGTGAACAGTGCATGCCGCGATCGTCACGTTATTCAGGCCTGCTGAGGCTGCGTGCTTACGTTGCTATCTGCTTGGACAATTCGCCGCTGAGCTGCACGATTCCTTGCCTGTCATCTGCTCTGCACAATTGGCCGCTGTCGCTGCGTATCCTGGCCTGCTCGCGCTTCGATGATTGCCGCTGAGCGATGATTTCCTCCGCTGAGTTCCCTTTCTTGCCTGCATGACTGTATTGATTACGTGCTACTAGCTCTATTGTTTATGCCCCACGCCTCCAGGCAAATAATCAGACGTGGAGGCACGACACTATGACATAGTCCAAAACACAATTGGCTTCGATCCAGCGCCAGGTGATCTTCCTGGCAATCAACCATGGGAACTCAGCGTCAGTTATTGGTAGTGAACTCATACATTCGTCAATTCTGATCTCCGACGTATGCTCGTCGCCACGGTTCAGTGCTCTGCCATAGCCACGTGATCAGTGCATGATCTGTCACGTGATTCGTGTTGATCTTCACCTTGATCAGTGCCAGTCGCGCGTCATGGGGATCAGTGCATGTTAGACGTGCTCGTGCATTTTTCTCGAGTCTGCGATCGTCAGTGATGATCGCACGTGATCAGTGCCATGTTCATTCCTGAGGGTGTATGATCATTAACACTGTGACCTGGTCATGGTCTTGATCGTGTATTTGACAGCCATGTGATTAAGTGCATGATAGCACGTCTCGTGCATGATCGGCCAGTTAGAGTAGGACATGATAACACATGTCGTGCATGATCGTCCGTGATCGTGAATGATTATTCAGTGTTCGTGCATGATTCAGCACATGATCAGTGCATGCTCATTAC
>NW_020191805.1:0-60122 GCF_002263795.3 Bos taurus | reverse complement strand
ACGTGATCAGTGCATGATCCCGTCACGATGGGTGTATGATCAGTCACCTGATCAGGTCAATGTATCATTTTGCATGATCCAGCATGTGATCAGTGTATGACCAGCCCAAGTGATCAGTGCATGATAGCCACGTGATCAGTGCATGATCAGTCACGTGATCAGTCCATGATCAGTCACGTGATCAGTGGTTGATCAGCCACATGACACTGCATGATGAATTACGTGATCAGTGCATGATCAGTCACTTGACCAGTATATGGTAGCTAGGTGATCATTGCATGATCAGCCACATGAGCCGTACATGATAGCCACGAGATCAGTGCATGATCAGTCCACATGATCAGTGCATGATCACTCACGTGAACAGTGCATGAATAAGTCAACTGATCAGTGCGTGATCAATTATGTGATTAGTGCATGATCACTCACGTGACCAGTACATGGTAGCTACGTGATCATTGCATGAACAGCCGCGTGAGCCGTGCGTGATCTGTCACATGATCAGTGTATGATCATCCGGGTGATCAGTGCATGGGCAGTCATGTGATCAGTGCATGATATAGACGTGATCAGTGCATGATCAGTCTCGTGATCAGTGTATGATCAACCACGTGATCAGTGCACGATAGCCAGGTAATGAGTGCATGATAGCCAGATGATCAGTGCTTTATCAGTCACGTGATCAGTGTATGATCAGCCAAGTATCAGTGCATGATAGCCAACTGATCATTGGATGATCAGTCACGTGATCAGTGCATGATCAGTCACGTGATCAGTGTATAATCAGCCACGTGATCAGTGCATGATCAGCCAAATGATCAGTACATGATCAGTCATGTGATCAGTGCATGGTCAGCCACGTGATCAGTGCATGATCATCCACGTGATCAGTGCATGTGGAGTCATGTAGACAATGCATGATAGCGCCATGATCCGTGCACGATCAGTCCCGTGATGAGTGTATGATCAGCCAAGTGATGAGTGCAAGATAGCTACGTGATCAGTGCATGATCAGCCACGTCATCAGTGCATGATAGCCACGTGAGCAGTGCATACAATTACGTGATCAGTGCATGCGCAATCACGTGATCAGTGCATGAGAGCCACGTGATCAGTGCATGATTATTCACGTGATAGATGTGTGATCAGCCACGTGAACAGTGCATGCTCAGTCACGTGATAAGGGCCTGCTGAGCTGCGTGATTACTGTCTGCTCATCTGCTTGACAATTGCCAGCTGAGCTGTACGATTCCTGCCTGTCATCTCCTTGACAATTGCCACCTGTGCTGCAAATTCCTGCCGGCTCATCTACTTGATTATTGCCAGCTGAGCAGCATGATTTCTCAAAGCTGAGTTCCATGATTATAGCCTGCTGACTGATTCCTGCCTACTCAGCTCTTTGTTCATTGCCTGCAGATGCACATGATCAGTGTGTGACACCAAACATGATCAGCACATGATCAGTCACATGATCAATGCATGATAAGCCAGGTGATCAGTGCATGATCAATTACGTGATCAGTGCATGATCAGTCATGTGACCAGTACATGGTAGCTGCGTGATCATTGCATGATCAGCCACGTGAGCAGTGCATGTTAGCCACGTGATCAGTGCATGATCAGTCACGTGATCAGTGCATGGTCAGTCACGTGTTCAGTGCATGATCAGCCACGTAATCAGTGCATGATCAATTACGTGATCATGCATGGTCACTCACGGGACCAGTACATGGTAGCTACATGATCATTGCATGATCAGCCACGTGATCAGTGCATGATCAATTACATGATCAGTGCATGATCAGTTATGTGAGCAGTGTATGATCAGCCATGTGATCAGTGCATGGTCAGACACGTGAACAGTGTATGATCAGCCATGTGATCAGTGCATGATCAGTCACCTGATGGGCGTATGATCGGTTACGTGACCGGTACATGGTAGCTTCATGATCATTGCATGATCAGCCACGTGATCAGTGCATGATACCACTTGATCAAGGCATGATCATTCACGTGACCAGTGCATGATCAGTCACGTGATCAGTGAATGATAGCCACGTGATCAGTGCATGATCAGTCACGTGATCAGTGCATGGTCAGTCATGTGTTCAGTGCATGATCAGCCACGTGATCAGTGCATGATCAATTACGTGATCAGTGCATGGTCACTCACGGGACCAGTACATGGTAGCTACATGATCATTGCCTTATCAGCCACGTGATCAGTGCATGATCAATTACGTGATCAGTGCATGATCAGTTATGTGAGCAGTGTATGATCAGCCATGTGATCAGTGCATGGTCAGATACGTGAACAGTGTATGATCAGCCACGTGATCAGTGCATGATATCCAAGTGATCAGTGCATGATCAATCACGTGATAAGTGTATGATCAGCCACGTGAACAGTGCATGCTCAGTGTTTATTGCCTCCAGAGGCACATGATCAGTGTATGATAGCAAACATGATCAGCGCATGATCAGTCACATGATCAGCGCCATTAAGTCACGTGATCACTACATGATAGTCATGTGATCAGTCCATGCTCAGTCACGGTATCAGTGCATGATCAGCCACGTGATCAGTGCATGATCTGTCACATGATTAGTGTATGATCATCCACGTGATCAGTGCATGGGCAGTCATGTGATCAGTGCATGATTAGACGTGATCAGTGCATTTTCAGTCTCGTGGTCAGTGCATGATAGCCACGTGATCAGTGCATGATCAGTCACCTGATGGGTGTATGATCATTCACGTGACCGGTACATGGTAGCTATAAGATCAGTGTATGACCAGCCATGTGATAAGTGCATGAGAGCCAGGTGATCAGTGCATGATCAGACACGTGATCAGTGCATGATCAGTCACGTGATCAGTGCATGATCAGCCACATGATCAGTGCATGATCAATTACGTCATCACTGCATGATCAGTCACGTGACCAGTACATGGTAGCTGTGTGATCAGTGTATGACCAGCCAAGTGATCAGTGCATGATAGCCACGTGATCAGTGCATGATCAGTCACGTGATCATTGCATGATCAGCCACGTGATCAGTGCATGATCTGTCACATGATTAGTGTATGATCATCCACGTGATCAGTGCATGGGCAGTCATGTGATCAGTGCATGATTAGACGTGATCAGTGCATTTTCAGTCTCGTGGTCAGTGCATGATAGCCACGTGATCAGTGCATGATCAGTCACCTGATGGGTGTATGTTCATTCACGTGACCTGTACATGGTAGCTATATGATAAGTGTATGACCAGCCATGTGATAAGTGCATGATAGCCACCTGATCAGTGCATGATCAGCCACGTGATCAGTGCATGATCAGTCACGTGATTAGTGCATGGTCAGCCACGTGATCAGTGCATGATCAATTACGTCATCAGTGCATGATCAGTCACGTGACCAGTACATGGTAGCTGCGTGATCAGTGTATGACCAGCCAAGTGATCAGTGCATGATAGCCACGTGATCAGTGCATGATCAGTCACGTGATCAGTGCTTGATCAGTCACATGACCAGTACATGGTAGCTGCGTGATCATTGCATGATCAGCCAACTTAGCAGTGCATGATTGCCACGTGATCAGTGCATGATCAGTCACGTGATCAGTGCTTGATCAGTCACATGACCAGTACATGGTAGCTGAGTGATCATTGCATGATCAGCCAAGTTAGCAGTCCATGATAGCCACGTGATCAGTGCATGATCAGTCACGTGATCAGTGCATAATTATTCACGTGTTCAGTGCATGATCAGCCACGTGATCATTGCATGATCAATTACGTGATCAGTGCATGATAGCCACGGGATCAGTGCATGATGAGTCATGTCATACGTGTGTGATCAGCCACGTGATCAGTGCATGATATCCACGTGATCAGTGAATGATAGCCACGTGATTAGTGCATGACAGCCACGTGATCAGTGCATGATCAGTCACGTGACCAGTACATGGTTGCTACGTGATCATTGCATGATCAGCCACGTGAGCAGTGCATGATAGCCACATGATCAGTACATGATCAGTCAACTGAACAGTGCATGATCATTTACGTGATCTGAGCATGATCAGTCATGTGACCAGTATATGGTAGCTATGTGAACATTGCATGACCAGCCAGGCGAGAAGTGCATGATAGCCATGTGATGTGTGCATGATCAGTTACGTGAGCAGAGTATGATCAGCCACGTGATCAGTGCATGAGTGCCACGTGATCAGTGCATCATCAGTCACGTGACAGGTGTGTGGTAATCCACGTGAACATTGCATGTTCAGCCACGTGATCAATGCATGATATCCACGTGATCAGTGCATGATCAGTTACGTGAACAGTGTATGATCAGCCACGTGAGCAGTTCATGGTCAGACATGTGAACAGTGTTTGATCAAACACGTGATCAGTGCATGATATCCACGTGATCAGTGCATGATGAGTCTCGTGAACCGTGCATGATCAGTCACGTGATCAGTGCATGATCAGCCACGTGATCAGTGCATGATCAGCCACGTGATCAGTGCATGACGAGGCACATGATCAGTATGACCAGCCAAGTGATCAGTGCATGATAGCCACGTGATCAGTGCATGATCAGTCACGTGATCAGTGCATGATCAGTCACGTGATCAGTGTATGATCAGCCGTGTGATCAGTGCATGATCAGCCACATGACCAGTGCATGATCAGTTACGTGATCAGTGCATGATCAGTCACGTGACCAGTACATGGTAGCTACGTGATCATTGCATGATCAGCCACGTGAGCAGTGCATAATCAGTCACGTGATCAGTGCATGGTCAGTCACATGATCAGTGCATGATCATCCACGTGATCAGTGCATGTGGAGTCATGTAGTCAATGCATGATAGCGCCGTAATCAGTGCACGATCAGTCCTGTGAAGAGTTTATGATCAGCCAAGTGATATGTGCAAGATAGCTACATGATCAGTGCATGATCAGTCACATGATCAGTGCATGATCAGCCACGTCATCAGTGCATGATAGCCACGTGAGCAGTGCATACAATTACGGGATAAGTGCATGAGAGCCACGTGATCAGTGCATGATCATTCACGTGATAGGTGTGTGATCAGCGACGTGAACAGTGCATGCTCAGAAACGTGATCAGGGCCTGCTGAGCTGCGTGATTACTGTCTGCTCATCTGCTTGACAATTGCCAGCTGAGCTGCACAATTCCTGCCTGTCTTCTCCTTGACAATTGCCACCTGTGCTGCATAATTCCTGCCTGCTCATCTACTTGATTATTTCCAGCTGAGCAGCATGATTTCTCAGAGCTGAGTTCCATGATTATAGCCTGCTGACTGATTCCTGCCTACTCAGCTCTTTGTTCATTGCCTCCAGATGCACATGATCAGTGTGTGACACCAAACATGATCAGCACATGATCAGTCACATGATGAATGCATGATAAGCCAGGTGATCAGTGCATGATCAATTACGTGATCAGTGCATGATCAGTCATGTGACCAGTACATGGTAGCTGCGTGATCACTGCATGATCAGCCACGTGAGCAGTGCATGATAGCCACGTGATCAGTGCATGATCAGTCACGTGATCAGTGCATGATCAGTCACGTGTTCAGTGCATGATCAGCCACGTGATCAGTGCATGATCAATTACGTGATCAGTGCATGATCACACACGGGACCAGTACATGGTAGCTACGTGATCATTGCATGATCAGCCACGTGATCAGTGCATGGTCAGACCCGTGAACAGTGTATGATTAGCCACGTGATCAGTGCATGATATCCAAGTGATCAGTGCATGATCAATCACGTGATCAGTGTATGATCAGACAGGTGAACAGTGCATGCTCAGTCACGTGATCCGGGCCTGCTGAGCTGCGTGATTACTGTCTGCTCATCTGCTTGACAATTGCCAGCTGAGCTGCATGATTCCTGCCTGTCATCTGCTTGACAATTGCCAGCTGTGCTGTGTAATTCCTGCCTGCTCAGCTGCTTGATTATTGCCAGCTGAGCAGCATGATTCCTCACAGCTGAGTTCCATGATTATTGCCTGCTGACTGTTTGATTCCTGCCTACTCAGCTCTTTGTTTATTGCCTCCAGAGGCACATGATCAGTGTATGATAGCAAACATGCTCAGCTCATGATCAGTCACATGGTCAGCGCCATTAAGTCACGTGATCACTACATGATAGTCATGTCATCAGTCCATGCTCAGTCACGGTATCAGTGCATGATCAGCCACGTGATCAGTGCATGATAGCCACATGATCATTGCATGATAGCCACGTGATCAGTGCATGATCAGCCAGGTGATCAGTGAATGATTGCTACGTGATCAGTTCATGATTAGTCACGTGATCTGTGCATGACCAGGCAGGTGATCATTGTATGATCAGCCTCGTGAACAGTGCATGATAGCCACGTGATCAGGGCATGATCAGTCACCTGATGGGTGTATGATCAGTCACGTGACCGGTACATGGTAGCTACAGGATCATTGCATGATCAGCCACGTGAGTAGTGCATGATAGCCACGTGATCAGTGCATGATCAGAGACGTGATGAGTGCATGATCAGTCATGTAATCTGTGCATGACCAGGCACGTGAGCAGTGTATGACCAGCCATGTGATCAGTGCATGATAGCCACGTGATCAGTGCATGATAAGTCACATGATCAGTGCATGATCAGTCACGTGATCAGTGCATGATCAGCTACATGATCAGTGCATGATCAGTCACGTGATCAGTACATGGTATCTGCGTGATCAGTGTATGACCAGTCAAGTGATCAGTGCATGATAGCCACGTTATCAGTGCATGATCCGTCACGTGATCAGTGCATGATCAGTCACGTGATCAGTGCATGATCAGCCACATGATCAGTGCATGATCAGTCACGTGACCAGTACATGGTAGCTGCGTGATCATTTCATGACCAGCCATGTTAGCAGTGCATGATAGCCACATGATCAGTGCCTCATCAGCCACGTGATCAGGGCATGATCAATTACGTAATCAGTGCAAGATCAGTCACGTGACCAGTACATGGTAGCTCCGTGATCATTCCATGATCAGCCACGTGATCAGTGCATGATAGCCACGTAATCAGTGCATGATCAGTCACGTGATACGTGTGTGATCAGCCACGTGATCCGTGCATGATATCCACGTGATCAGTGCATGATCAGTCACGTGATACGTGTGTGATCAGCCACGTGATCAGTGCATGATGAGTCAGGTGATCAGAGCAGGTTTAATTACGTGATCAGTGCATGATCAGTCACGTGATCAGTACATGGTTGCTACGTGATCATTTCATGATCAGTCACGTGATCAGTACATGATCAGTCACGTGAACAGTGCATGATCATTTACGTGATCTGTGCATGATCAGTCACGTGACCAGTATATGGTAGCTACGTGATTAGTACATGATAGCAACGTGATCAGTGCATGATCAGTCACGTGATACGTGTGTGATCAGCCACGTGATCAGTGCATGATGAGTCAGGTGATCAGTGAGGGATTAATTACGTGATCAGTGCATGATCAGCCACGTGAGCAGTGCATGATAGCCACGTGATCAGTGCGTGATCAGTCACGTGATCAGTACATGATCAGTCACGTGAACAGTGCATGATCATTTACGTGATCTTTGCATGATCAGTCACGTGACCAGTATATGGTAGCTACGTGAACATTGCATGACCAGCCAGGTGAGAAGTGCATGATAGCCACCTGATGTGTGCATGATCAGTTACGTGAGCAGAAGATGATCAGACACGTGATCAGTGCATGAGTGCCACGTGATCAGTGCATGATCAGTCACGTGACAGGTGTGTCATAAGCCACGTGAACAGTGCATGTTCAGCCACGTGATCAGTGCATGATATCCACGTGATCAGTGCATGATCAGTTACGTGAACAGTGTATGATCAGCCATGTGAGCAGTGCATGGTCAGACACGTGAACGGTGTATGATCAAACACGTGATCAGTGCATGATATCCACGTGATCAGTGCATGATCAGTATTGTGAACAGTGCATGATAAGTCACCTGATCAGTGTATGATCAATTACGTGATCAGTGCATGATCACTCACGTGACCAGTACATGGTAGCTACGTGATCATTGCATGATCAGCCACGTGAGCAGTGCCTGATAGCCACGTGATCACTGCATGATCTGTGACATGATCAGTGTATGTTTATCCACGTGATCAGTGCATGGGCAGTCAGGTGATCAGTGCATGATACAGACGTGATCAGTGCAAGATCAGTCTCGTGATCAGTGTATGATCAACCACGTGATCAGTGCACGATAGCCAGGTAATGAGTGCAGGATAGCCAGATGATCAGGGCATTATCAATCACGTGATCAGTGTATGATCAGCCAAGTAATCAGTGCATGATTGCCAACTCATCAGTGCATGATCAGTCACGTGATCAGTGCATGGTCAGTCACGTGATCAGTGCATGATAGCCACGTGATCAGTGCATGATCAGTTACGTGAGCAGTGTATGATCAGCCACGTGATCAGTGCATGGTCAGACACGTGAACAGTGTATGATCAACCAGGTGATCAGTGCATGATATCCAAGTGATCAGTGCATGATCAATCACGTGATCAGTGTATGATCAGCCACGTGAACAGTGCATGCTCAGTCACGTGATCAGGGCCTGCTGAGCTGCGTGATTACTGTCTGCTCATCTGCTTGACAATTGCCAGCTGAGCTGCACGATTCCTGCCTGTCATCTGCTTGACAATTGCCAGCTGTGCTGCGTAATTCCTGCCTGCTCAGCTGCTTGATTATTGCCAGCTGAGCAGCATGATTCCTCACAGCTGAGTTCCATGATTATTGCCTGCTGACTGTTTGATTTGTGCCTACTCAGCTCTTTGTTTATTGCCTCCAGAGGCACATGATCAGTGTATGATAGCAAACATGATCAGCGCATGATCAGTCACATGATCAGCGCCATTAAGTCACGTGATCACTACATGATAGTCATGTGATCAGTCCATGCTCAGTCACGGTATCAGTGCATGATCAGCCACGTGATCAATGCATGATCTGTCACATGATTAGTGTATGATCATCCACGTGATCAGTGCATGATCACCACATGATCAGTGCATAATCAATTACGTCATCAGTGCATGATCAGTCACGTGACCAGTACATGGTAGCTGCGTGATCAGAGTATGACCAGCCAAGTGATCAGTGCATGATAGCCACATGATCAGTGCATGATCAGTCACGTGATCAGTGCATGATCAGTCACGTGATCAGTGCATGATCAGCCACATGATCAGTGCATGATCAATTACGTCATCAGTGCATGATCAGTCACGTGACCAGTACATGGTAGCTGCGTGATCAGAGTATGACCAGCCAAGTGATCAGTGCATGATAGCCACATGATCAGTGCATAATCAGTCACGTGATCAGTGCATGGTCAGTCACATGATCAGTGCATGATCATCCACGTGATCAGTGCATGTGGAGTCATGTAGTCAATGCATGGATAGCGCCGTAATCAGTGCACGATCAGTCCTGTGAAGAGTTTATGATCAGCCAAGTGATATGTGCAAGATAGCTACATGATCAGTGCATGATCAGTCACATGATCAGTGCATGATCAGCCACGTCATCAGTGCATGATAGCCACGTGAGCAGTGCATACAATTACGGGATAAGTGCATGAGAGCCACGTGATCAGTGCATGATCATTCACGTGATAGGTGTGTGATCAGCGACGTGAACAGTGCATGCTCAGAAACGTGATCAGGGCCTGCTGAGCTGCGTGATTACTGTCTGCTCATCTGCTTGACAATTGCCAGCTGAGCTGCACAATTCCTGCCTGTCTTCTCCTTGACAATTGCCACCTGTGCTGCATAATTCCTGCCTGCTCATCTACTTGATTATTTCCAGCTGAGCAGCATGATTTCTCAGAGCTGAGTTCCATGATTATAGCCTGCTGACTGATTCCTGCCTACTCAGCTCTTTGTTCATTGCCTCCAGATGCACATGATCAGTGTGTGACACCAAACATGATCAGCACATGATCAGTCACATGATGAATGCATGATAAGCCAGGTGATCAGTGCATGATCAATTACGTGATCAGTGCATGATCAGTCATGTGACCAGTACATGGTAGCTGCGTGATCACTGCATGATCAGCCACGTGAGCAGTGCATGATAGCCACGTGATCAGTGCATGATCAGTCACGTGATCAGTGCATGATCAGTCACGTGTTCAGTGCATGATCAGCCACGTGATCAGTGCATGATCAATTACGTGATCAGTGCATGATCACACACGGGACCAGTACATGGTAGCTACGTGATCATTGCATGATCAGCCACGTGATCAGTGCATGGTCAGACCCGTGAACAGTGTATGATTAGCCACGTGATCAGTGCATGATATCCAAGTGATCAGTGCATGATCAATCACGTGATCAGTGTATGATCAGACAGGTGAACAGTGCATGCTCAGTCACGTGATCCGGGCCTGCTGAGCTGCGTGATTACTGTCTGCTCATCTGCTTGACAATTGCCAGCTGAGCTGCATGATTCCTGCCTGTCATCTGCTTGACAATTGCCAGCTGTGCTGTGTAATTCCTGCCTGCTCAGCTGCTTGATTATTGCCAGCTGAGCAGCATGATTCCTCACAGCTGAGTTCCATGATTATTGCCTGCTGACTGTTTGATTCCTGCCTACTCAGCTCTTTGTTTATTGCCTCCAGAGGCACATGATCAGTGTATGATAGCAAACATGCTCAGCTCATGATCAGTCACATGGTCAGCGCCATTAAGTCACGTGATCACTACATGATAGTCATGTCATCAGTCCATGCTCAGTCACGGTATCAGTGCATGATCAGCCACGTGATCAGTGCATGATAGCCACATGATCATTGCATGATAGCCACGTGATCAGTGCATGATCAGCCAGGTGATCAGTGAATGATTGCTACGTGATCAGTTCATGATTAGTCACGTGATCTGTGCATGACCAGGCAGGTGATCATTGTATGATCAGCCTCGTGAACAGTGCATGATAGCCACGTGATCAGGGCATGATCAGTCACCTGATGGGTGTATGATCAGTCACGTGACCGGTACATGGTAGCTACAGGATCATTGCATGATCAGCCACGTGAGTAGTGCATGATAGCCACGTGATCAGTGCATGATCAGAGACGTGATGAGTGCATGATCAGTCATGTAATCTGTGCATGACCAGGCACGTGAGCAGTGTATGACCAGCCATGTGATCAGTGCATGATAGCCACGTGATCAGTGCATGATAAGTCACATGATCAGTGCATGATCAGTCACGTGATCAGTGCATGATCAGCTACATGATCAGTGCATGATCAGTCACGTGATCAGTACATGGTATCTGCGTGATCAGTGTATGACCAGTCAAGTGATCAGTGCATGATAGCCACGTTATCAGTGCATGATCCGTCACGTGATCAGTGCATGATCAGTCACGTGATCAGTGCATGATCAGCCACATGATCAGTGCATGATCAGTCACGTGACCAGTACATGGTAGCTGCGTGATCATTTCATGACCAGCCATGTTAGCAGTGCATGATAGCCACATGATCAGTGCCTCATCAGCCACGTGATCAGGGCATGATCAATTACGTAATCAGTGCAAGATCAGTCACGTGACCAGTACATGGTAGCTCCGTGATCATTCCATGATCAGCCACGTGATCAGTGCATGATAGCCACGTAATCAGTGCATGATCAGTCACGTGATACGTGTGTGATCAGCCACGTGATCCGTGCATGATATCCACGTGATCAGTGCATGATCAGTCACGTGATACGTGTGTGATCAGCCACGTGATCAGTGCATGATGAGTCAGGTGATCAGAGCAGGTTTAATTACGTGATCAGTGCATGATCAGTCACGTGATCAGTACATGGTTGCTACGTGATCATTTCATGATCAGTCACGTGATCAGTACATGATCAGTTCACGTGAACAGTGCATGATCATTTACGTGATCTGTGCATGATCAGTCACGTGACCAGTATATGGTAGCTACGTGATTAGTACATGATAGCAACGTGATCAGTGCATGATCAGTCACGTGATACGTGTGTGATCAGCCACGTGATCAGTGCATGATGAGTCAGGTGATCAGTGAGGGATTAATTACGTGATCAGTGCATGATCAGCCACGTGAGCAGTGCATGAAGCCACGTGATCAGTGCGTGATCAGTCACGTGATCAGTACATGATCAGTCACGTGAACAGTGCATGATCATTTACGTGATCTTTGCATGATCAGTCACGTGACCAGTATATGGTAGCTACGTGAACATTGCATGACCAGCCAGGTGAGAAGTGCATGATAGCCACCTGATGTGTGCATGATCAGTTACGTGAGCAGAAGATGATCAGACACGTGATCAGTGCATGAGTGCCACGTGATCAGTGCATGATCAGTCACGTGACAGGTGTGTCATAAGCCACGTGAAACAGTGCATGTTCAGCCACGTGATCAGTGCATGATATCCACGTGATCAGTGCATGATCAGTTACGTGAACAGTGTATGATCAGCCATGTGAGCAGTGCAATGGTCAGACACCGTGAACGGTGTATGATCAAACACGTGATCAGTGCATGATATCCACGTGATCAGTGCATGATCAGTATTGTGAACAGTGCATGATAAGTCACCTGATCAGTGTATGATCAATTACGTGATCAGTGCATGATCACTCACGTGACCAGTAACATGGTAGCTACGTGATCATTGCATGATCAGCCACGTGAGCAGTGCCTGATAGCCACGTGATCACTGGCATGATCTGTGACATGATCAGTGTATGTTTATCCACGTGATCAGTGCATGGGCAGTCAGGTGATCAGTGCATGATACAGACGTGATCAGTGCAAGATCAGTCTCGTGATCAGTGTATGATCAACCACGTGATCAGTGCACGATAGCCAGGTAATGAGTGCAGGATAGCAGATGATCAGGGCATTATCAATCACGTGATCAGTGTATGATCAGCCAAGTAATCAGTGCATGATTGCCAACTCATCAGTGCATGATCAGTCACGTGATCAGTGCATGGTCAGTCACGTGATCAGTGCATGATAGCCACGTGATCAGTGCATGATCAGTTACGTGAGCAGTGTATGATCAGCCACGTGATCAGTGCATGGTCAGACACGTGAACAGTGTATGATCAACCAGGTGATCAGTGCATGATATCCAAGTGATCAGTGCATGATCAATCACGTGATCAGTGTATGATCAGCCACGTGAACAGTGCATGCTCAGTCACGTGATCAGGGCCTGCTGAGCTGCGTGATTTACTGTCTGCTCATCTGCTTGACAATTGCCAGCTGAGCTGCACGATTTCCTGCCTGTCATCTGCTTGACAATTGCCAGCTGTGCTGCGTAATTCCTGCCTGCTCAGCTGCTTGATTATTGCCAGCTGAGCAGCATGATTCCTCACAGCTGAGTTCCATGATTATTGCCTGCTGACTGTTTGATTTGTGCCTACTCAGCTCTTTGTTTATTGCCTCCAGAGGCACATGATCAGTGTATGATAGCAAACATGATCAGCGCATGATCAGTCACATGATCAGCGCCATTAAGTCACGTGATCATTACATGATAGTCATGTGATCAGTCCATGCTCAGTCACGGTATCAGTGCATGATCAGCCACGTGATCAGTGCATGATCTGTCACATGATTAGTGATGATCATCCACGTGATCAGTGCATGGGCAGTCATGTGATCAGTGCATGATTAGACGTGATCAGTGCTTTTCAGTCTCGTGGTCAGTGCATGATAGCCACGTGATCAGTGCATGATCAGTCACCTGATGGGTGTATGATCATTCACGTGACCGGTACATGGTAGCTATAAGATCAGTGTATGACCAGCCATGTGATAAGTGCATGAGAGCCAGGTGATCAGTGCATGATCAGACACGTGATCAGTGCATGATCAGTCACGTGATCAGTGCATGATCAGCCACATGATCAGTGCATGATCAATTACGTCATCACTGCATGATCAGTCACGTGACCAGTACATGGTAGCTGTGTGATCAGTGTATGACCAGCCAAGTGATCAGTGCATGATAGCCACGTGATCAGTGCATGATTCAGTCACGTGATCATTGCATGATCAGCCACGTGATCAGTGCATGATCTGTCACATGATTAGTGTATGATCATCCACGTGATCAGTGCATGGGCAGTCATGTGATCAGTGCATGATTAGACGTGATCAGTGCATTTTCAGTCTCGTGGTCAGTGCATGATAGCACGTGATCAGTGCATGATCAGTCACCTGATGGGTGTATGTTCATTCACGTGACCTGTACATGGTAGCTATATGATAAGTGTATGACCAGCCATGTGATAAGTGCATGATAGCCACCTGATCAGTGCATGATCAGCCACGTGATCAGTGCATGATCAGTCACGTGATTAGTGCATGGTCAGCCACGTGATCAGTGCATGATCAATTACGTCATCAGTGCATATCAGTCACGTGACCAGTACATGGTAGCTGCGTGATCAGTGTATGACCAGCCAAGTGATCAGTGCATGATAGCCACGTGATCAGTGCATGATCAGTCACGTGATCAGTGCTTGATCAGTCACATGACCAGTACATGGTAGCTGCGTGATCATTGGCATGATCAGCCAACTTAGCAGTGCATGATTTGCCACGTGATCAGTGCATGATCAGTCACGTGATCAGTGCTTGATCAGTCACATGACCAGTACATGGTAGCTGAGTGATCATTGCATGATCAGCCAAGTTAGCAGTCCATGATAGCCACGTGATCAGTGCATGATCAGTCACGTGATCAGTGCATAATTATTCACTGTTCAGTGCATGATCAGCCACGTGATCATTGCGATGATCAATTACGTGATCAGTGCATGATAGCCACGGGATCAGTGCATGATGAGTCATGTCATACGTGTGTGATCAGCCACGTGATCAGTGCATGATATCCACGTGATCAGTGAATGATAGCCACGTGATTAGTGCATGACAGCCACGTGATCAGTGCATGATCAGTCACGTGACCAGTACATGGTTGCTACGTGATCATTGCATGATCAGCCACGTGAGCAGTGCATGATAGCCACATGATCAGTACATGATCAGTCAACTGAACAGTGCATGATCATTTACGTGATCTGAGCATGATCAGTCATGTGACCAGTATATGGTAGCTATGTGAACATTGCATGACCAGCCAGGCGAGAAGTGCATGATAGCCATGTGATGTGTGCATGATCAGTTACGTGAGCAGAGTATGATCAGCCACGTGATCAGTGCATGAGTGCCACGTGATCAGTGCATCATCAGTCACGTGACAGGTGTGTGGTAATCCACGTGAACATTGCATGTTCAGCCACGTGGATCAATGCATGATATCCACGTGATCAGTGCCATGATCAGTTACGGTGAACAGTGTATGATCAGCCACGTGAGCAGTTCATGGTCAGACATGTGGAAACAGTGTTTGATCAAACACGTGATCAGTGCATGATATCCACGTGATCAGTGCATGATGAGTCTCGTGAACCGTGCATGATCAGTCACGTGATCAGTGCATGATCAGCCACGTGATCAGTGCATGATCAGCCACGTGATCAGTGCATGACGAGGCACATGATCAGTATGACCAGCCAAGTGATCAGTGCATGATAGCCACGTGATCAGTGCATGATCAGTCACGTGATCAGTGCATGATCAGTCACGTGATCAGTGTATGATCAGCCGTGTGATCAGTGCATGATCAGCCACATGACCAGTGCATGATCAGTTACGTGATCAGTGCATGATCAGTCACGTGACCAGTACATGGTAGCTACGTGATCATTGCATGATCAGCCACGTGAGCAGTGCATAATCAGTCACGTGATCAGTGGCATGGTCAGTCACATGATCAGTGCATGATCATCCACGTGATCAGTGCATGTGGAGTCATGTAGTCAATGCATGATAGCGCCGTAATCAGTGCACGATCAGTCCTGTGAAGAGTTTATGATCAGCCAAGTGATATGTGCAAGATAGCTACATGATCAGTGCATGATCAGTCACATGATCAGTGCATGATCAGCCACGTCATCAGTGCATGATAGCCACGTGAGCAGTGCATACAATTACGGGATAAGTGCATGAGAGCCACGTGATCAGTGCATGATCATTCACGTGATAGGTGTGTGATCAGCGACGTGAACAGTGCATGCTCAGAAACGTGATCAGGGCCTGCTGAGCTGCGTGATTACTGTCTGCTCATCTGCTTGACAATTGCCAGCTGAGCTGCACAATTCCTGCCTGTCTTCTCCTTGACAATTGCCACCTGTGCTGCATAATTCCTGCCTGCTCATCTACTTGATTATTTCCAGCTGAGCAGCATGATTTCTCAGAGCTGAGTTCCATGATTATAGCCTGCTGACTGATTCCTGCCTACTCAGCTCTTTGTTCATTGCCTCCAGATGCACATGATCAGTGTGTGACACCAAAACATGATCAGCACATGATCAGTCACATGATGGAATGCATGATAAGCCAGGTGATCAGTGCATGATCAATTACGTGATCAGTGCATGATCAGTCATGTGACCAGTACATGGTAGCTGCGTGATCACTGCATGATCAGCCACGTGAGCAGTGCATGATAGCCACGTGATCAGTGCATGATCAGTCACGTGATCAGTGCATGATCAGTCACGTGTTCAGTGCATGATCAGCCACGTGATCAGTGCATGATCAATTACGTGATCAGTGCATGATCACACACGGGACCAGTACATGGTAGCTACGTGATCATTGCATGATCAGCCACGTGATCAGTGCATGGTCAGACCGTGAACAGTGTATGATTAGCCACGTGATCAGTGCATGATATCCAAGTGATCAGTGCATGATCAATCACGTGATCAGTGTATGATCAGACAGGTGAACAGTGCATGCTCAGTCACGTGATCCGGGCCTGCTGAGCTGCGTGATTACTGTCTGCTCATCTGCTTGACAATTGCCAGCTGAGCTGCATGATTCCTGCCTGTCATCTGCTTGACAATTGCCAGCTGTGCTGTGTAATTCCTGCCTGCTCAGCTGCTTGATTATTGCCAGCTGAGCAGCATGATTCCTCACAGCTGAGTTCCATGATTATTGCCTGCTGACTGTTTGATTCCTGCCTACTCAGCTCTTTGTTTATTGCCTCCAGAGGCACATGATCAGTGTATGATAGCAAACATGCTCAGCTCATGATCAGTCACATGGTCAGCGCCATTAAGTCACGTGATCACTACATGATAGTCATGTCATCAGTCCATGCTCAGTCACGGTATCAGTGCATGATCAGCCACGTGATCAGTGCATGATAGCCACATGATCATTGCATGATAGCCACGTGATCAGTGCATGATCAGCCAGGTGATCAGTGAATGATTGCTACGTGATCAGTTCATGATTAGTCACGTGATCTGTGCATGACCAGGCAGGTGATCATTGTATGATCAGCCTCGTGAACAGTGCATGATAGCCACGTGATCAGGGCATGATCAGTCACCTGATGGGTGTATGATCAGTCACGTGACCGGTACATGGTAGCTACAGGATCATTGCATGATCAGCCACGTGAGTAGTGCATGATAGCCACGTGATCAGTGCATGATCAGAGACGTGATGAGTGCATGATCAGTCATGTAATCTGTGCATGACCAGGCACGTGAGCAGTGTATGACCAGCCATGTGATCAGTGCATGATAGCCACGTGATCAGTGCATGATAAGTCACATGATCAGTGCATGATCAGTCACGTGATCAGTGCATGATCAGCTACATGATCAGTGCATGATCAGTCACGTGATCAGTACATGGTATCTGCGTGATCAGTGTATGACCAGTCAAGTGATCAGTGCATGATAGCCACGTTATCAGTGCATGATCCGTCACGTGATCAGTGCATGATCAGTCACGTGATCAGTGCATGATCAGCCACATGATCAGTGCATGATCAGTCACGTGACCAGTACATGGTAGCTGCGTGATCATTTCATGACCAGCCATGTTAGCAGTGCATGATAGCCACATGATCAGTGCCTCATCAGCCACGTGATCAGGGCATGATCAATTACGTAATCAGTGCAAGATCAGTCACGTGACCAGTACATGGTAGCTCCGTGATCATTCCATGATCAGCCACGTGATCAGTGCATGATAGCCACGTAATCAGTGCATGATCAGTCACGTGATACGTGTGTGATCAGCCACGTGATCCGTGCATGATATCCACGTGATCAGTGCATGATCAGTCACGTGATACGTGTGTGATCAGCCACGTGATCAGTGCATGATGAGTCAGGTGATCAGAGCAGGTTTAATTACGTGATCAGTGCATGATCAGTCACGTGATCAGTACATGGTTGCTACGTGATCATTTCATGATCAGTCACGTGATCAGTACATGATCAGTCACGTGAACAGTGCATGATCATTTACGTGATCTGTGCATGATCAGTCACGTGACCAGTATATGGTAGCTACGTGATTAGTACATGATAGCAACGTGATCAGTGCATGATCAGTCACGTGATACGTGTGTGATCAGCCACGTGATCAGTGCATGATGAGTCAGGTGATCAGTGAGGGATTAATTACGTGATCAGTGCATGATCAGCCACGTGAGCAGTGCATGATAGCCACGTGATCAGTGCGTGATCAGTCACGTGATCAGTACATGATCAGTCACGTGAACAGTGCATGATCATTTACGTGATCTTTGCATGATCAGTCACGTGACCAGTATATGGTAGCTACGTGAACATTGCATGACCAGCCAGGTGAGAAGTGCATGATAGCCACCTGATGTGTGCATGATCAGTTACGTGAGCAGAAGATGATCAGACACGTGATCAGTGCATGAGTGCCACGTGATCAGTGCATGATCAGTCACGTGACAGGTGTGTCATAAGCCACGTGAACAGTGCATGTTCAGCCACGTGATCAGTGCATGATATCCACGTGATCAGTGCATGATCAGTTACGTGAACAGTGTATGATCAGCCATGTGAGCAGTGCATGGTCAGACACGTGAACGGTGTATGATCAAACACGTGATCAGTGCATGATATCCACGTGATCAGTGCATGATCAGTATTGTGAACAGTGCATGATAAGTCACCTGATCAGTGTATGATCAATTACGTGATCAGTGCATGATCACTCACGTGACCAGTACATGGTAGCTACGTGATCATTGCATGATCAGCCACGTGAGCAGTGCCTGATAGCCACGTGATCACTGCATGATCTGTGACATGATCAGTGTATGTTTATCCACGTGATCAGTGCATGGGCAGTCAGGTGATCAGTGCATGATACAGACGTGATCAGTGCAAGATCAGTCTCGTGATCAGTGTATGATCAACCACGTGATCAGTGCACGATAGCCAGGTAATGAGTGCAGGATAGCCAGATGATCAGGGCATTATCAATCACGTGATCAGTGTATGATCAGCCAAGTAATCAGTGCATGATTGCCAACTCATCAGTGCATGATCAGTCACGTGATCAGTGCATGGTCAGTCACGTGATCAGTGCATGATAGCCACGTGATCAGTGCATGATCAGTTACGTGAGCAGTGTATGATCAGCCACGTGATCAGTGCATGGTCAGACACGTGAACAGTGTATGATCAACCAGGTGATCAGTGCATGATATCCAAGTGATCAGTGCATGATCAATCACGTGATCAGTGTATGATCAGCCACGTGAACAGTGCATGCTCAGTCACGTGATCAGGGCCTGCTGAGCTGCGTGATTACTGTCTGCTCATCTGCTTGACAATTGCCAGCTGAGCTGCACGATTCCTGCCTGTCATCTGCTTGACAATTGCCAGCTGTGCTGCGTAATTCCTGCCTGCTCAGCTGCTTGATTATTGCCAGCTGAGCAGCATGATTCCTCACAGCTGAGTTCCATGATTATTGCCTGCTGACTGTTTGATTTGTGCCTACTCAGCTCTTTGTTTATTGCCTCCAGAGGCACATGATCAGTGTATGATAGCAAACATGATCAGCGCATGATCAGTCACATGATCAGCGCCATTAAGTCACGTGATCACTACATGATAGTCATGTGATCAGTCCATGCTCAGTCACGGTATCAGTGCATGATCAGCCACGTGATCAATGCATGATCTGTCACATGATTAGTGTATGATCATCCACGTGATCAGTGCATGATCACCACATGATCAGTGCATAATCAATTACGTCATCAGTGCATGATCAGTCACGTGACCAGTACATGGTAGCTGCGTGATCAGAGTATGACCAGCCAAGTGATCAGTGCATGATAGCCACATGATCAGTGCATGATCAGTCACGTGATCAGTGCATGATCAGTCACGTGATCAGTGCATGATCAGCCACATGATCAGTGCATGATCAATTACGTCATCAGTGCATGATCAGTCACGTGACCAGTACATGGTAGCTGCGTGATCAGAGTATGACCAGCCAAGTGATCAGTGCATGATAGCCACATGATCAGTGCATAATCAGTCACGTGATCAGTGCATGGTCAGTCACATGATCAGTGCATGATCATCCACGTGATCAGTGCATGTGGAGTCATGTAGTCAATGCATGATAGCGCCGTAATCAGTGCACGATCAGTCCTGTGAAGAGTTTATGATCAGCCAAGTGATATGTGCAAGATAGCTACATGATCAGTGCATGATCAGTCACATGATCAGTGCATGATCAGCCACGTCATCAGTGCATGATAGCCACGTGAGCAGTGCATACAATTACGGGATAAGTGCATGAGAGCCACGTGATCAGTGCATGATCATTCACGTGATAGGTGTGTGATCAGCGACGTGAACAGTGCATGCTCAGAAACGTGATCAGGGCCTGCTGAGCTGCGTGATTACTGTCTGCTCATCTGCTTGACAATTGCCAGCTGAGCTGCACAATTCCTGCCTGTCTTCTCCTTGACAATTGCCACCTGTGCTGCATAATTCCTGCCTGCTCATCTACTTGATTATTTCCAGCTGAGCAGCATGATTTCTCAGAGCTGAGTTCCATGATTATAGCCTGCTGACTGATTCCTGCCTACTCAGCTCTTTGTTCATTGCCTCCAGATGCACATGATCAGTGTGTGACACCAAACATGATCAGCACATGATCAGTCACATGATGAATGCATGATAAGCCAGGTGATCAGTGCATGATCAATTACGTGATCAGTGCATGATCAGTCATGTGACCAGTACATGGTAGCTGCGTGATCACTGCATGATCAGCCACGTGAGCAGTGCATGATAGCCACGTGATCAGTGCATGATCAGTCACGTGATCAGTGCATGATCAGTCACGTGTTCAGTGCATGATCAGCCACGTGATCAGTGCATGATCAATTACGTGATCAGTGCATGATCACACACGGGACCAGTACATGGTAGCTACGTGATCATTGCATGATCAGCCACGTGATCAGTGCATGGTCAGACCCGTGAACAGTGTATGATTAGCCACGTGATCAGTGCATGATATCCAAGTGATCAGTGCATGATCAATCACGTGATCAGTGTATGATCAGACAGGTGAACAGTGCATGCTCAGTCACGTGATCCGGGCCTGCTGAGCTGCGTGATTACTGTCTGCTCATCTGCTTGACAATTGCCAGCTGAGCTGCATGATTCCTGCCTGTCATCTGCTTGACAATTGCCAGCTGTGCTGTGTAATTCCTGCCTGCTCAGCTGCTTGATTATTGCCAGCTGAGCAGCATGATTCCTCACAGCTGAGTTCCATGATTATTGCCTGCTGACTGTTTGATTCCTGCCTACTCAGCTCTTTGTTTATTGCCTCCAGAGGCACATGATCAGTGTATGATAGCAAACATGCTCAGCTCATGATCAGTCACATGGTCAGCGCCATTAAGTCACGTGATCACTACATGATAGTCATGTCATCAGTCCATGCTCAGTCACGGTATCAGTGCATGATCAGCCACGTGATCAGTGCATGATAGCCACATGATCATTGCATGATAGCCACGTGATCAGTGCATGATCAGCCAGGTGATCAGTGAATGATTGCTACGTGATCAGTTCATGATTAGTCACGTGATCTGTGCATGACCAGGCAGGTGATCATTGTATGATCAGCCTCGTGAACAGTGCATGATAGCCACGTGATCAGGGCATGATCAGTCACCTGATGGGTGTATGATCAGTCACGTGACCGGTACATGGTAGCTACAGGATCATTGCATGATCAGCCACGTGAGTAGTGCATGATAGCCACGTGATCAGTGCATGATCAGAGACGTGATGAGTGCATGATCAGTCATGTAATCTGTGCATGACCAGGCACGTGAGCAGTGTATGACCAGCCATGTGATCAGTGCATGATAGCCACGTGATCAGTGCATGATAAGTCACATGATCAGTGCATGATCAGTCACGTGATCAGTGCATGATCAGCTACATGATCAGTGCATGATCAGTCACGTGATCAGTACATGGTATCTGCGTGATCAGTGTATGACCAGTCAAGTGATCAGTGCATGATAGCCACGTTATCAGTGCATGATCCGTCACGTGATCAGTGCATGATCAGTCACGTGATCAGTGCATGATCAGCCACATGATCAGTGCATGATCAGTCACGTGACCAGTACATGGTAGCTGCGTGATCATTTCATGACCAGCCATGTTAGCAGTGCATGATAGCCACATGATCAGTGCCTCATCAGCCACGTGATCAGGGCATGATCAATTACGTAATCAGTGCAAGATCAGTCACGTGACCAGTACATGGTAGCTCCGTGATCATTCCATGATCAGCCACGTGATCAGTGCATGATAGCCACGTAATCAGTGCATGATCAGTCACGTGATACGTGTGTGATCAGCCACGTGATCCGTGCATGATATCCACGTGATCAGTGCATGATCAGTCACGTGATACGTGTGTGATCAGCCACGTGATCAGTGCATGATGAGTCAGGTGATCAGAGCAGGTTTAATTACGTGATCAGTGCATGATCAGTCACGTGATCAGTACATGGTTGCTACGTGATCATTTCATGATCAGTCACGTGATCAGTACATGATCAGTCACGTGAACAGTGCATGATCATTTACGTGATCTGTGCATGATCAGTCACGTGACCAGTATATGGTAGCTACGTGATTAGTACATGATAGCAACGTGATCAGTGCATGATCAGTCACGTGATACGTGTGTGATCAGCCACGTGATCAGTGCATGATGAGTCAGGTGATCAGTGAGGGATTAATTACGTGATCAGTGCATGATCAGCCACGTGAGCAGTGCATGATAGCCACGTGATCAGTGCGTGATCAGTCACGTGATCAGTACATGATCAGTCACGTGAACAGTGCATGATCATTTACGTGATCTTTGCATGATCAGTCACGTGACCAGTATATGGTAGCTACGTGAACATTGCATGACCAGCCAGGTGAGAAGTGCATGATAGCCACCTGATGTGTGCATGATCAGTTACGTGAGCAGAAGATGATCAGACACGTGATCAGTGCATGAGTGCCACGTGATCAGTGCATGATCAGTCACGTGACAGGTGTGTCATAAGCCACGTGAACAGTGCATGTTCAGCCACGTGATCAGTGCATGATATCCACGTGATCAGTGCATGATCAGTTACGTGAACAGTGTATGATCAGCCATGTGAGCAGTGCATGGTCAGACACGTGAACGGTGTATGATCAAACACGTGATCAGTGCATGATATCCACGTGATCAGTGCATGATCAGTATTGTGAACAGTGCATGATAAGTCACCTGATCAGTGTATGATCAATTACGTGATCAGTGCATGATCACTCACGTGACCAGTACATGGTAGCTACGTGATCATTGCATGATCAGCCACGTGAGCAGTGCCTGATAGCCACGTGATCACTGCATGATCTGTGACATGATCAGTGTATGTTTATCCACGTGATCAGTGCATGGGCAGTCAGGTGATCAGTGCATGATACAGACGTGATCAGTGCAAGATCAGTCTCGTGATCAGTGTATGATCAACCACGTGATCAGTGCACGATAGCCAGGTAATGAGTGCAGGATAGCCAGATGATCAGGGCATTATCAATCACGTGATCAGTGTATGATCAGCCAAGTAATCAGTGCATGATTGCCAACTCATCAGTGCATGATCAGTCACGTGATCAGTGCATGGTCAGTCACGTGATCAGTGCATGATAGCCACGTGATCAGTGCATGATCAGTTACGTGAGCAGTGTATGATCAGCCACGTGATCAGTGCATGGTCAGACACGTGAACAGTGTATGATCAACCAGGTGATCAGTGCATGATATCCAAGTGATCAGTGCATGATCAATCACGTGATCAGTGTATGATCAGCCACGTGAACAGTGCATGCTCAGTCACGTGATCAGGGCCTGCTGAGCTGCGTGATTACTGTCTGCTCATCTGCTTGACAATTGCCAGCTGAGCTGCACGATTCCTGCCTGTCATCTGCTTGACAATTGCCAGCTGTGCTGCGTAATTCCTGCCTGCTCAGCTGCTTGATTATTGCCAGCTGAGCAGCATGATTCCTCACAGCTGAGTTCCATGATTATTGCCTGCTGACTGTTTGATTTGTGCCTACTCAGCTCTTTGTTTATTGCCTCCAGAGGCACATGATCAGTGTATGATAGCAAACATGATCAGCGCATGATCAGTCACATGATCAGCGCCATTAAGTCACGTGATCATTACATGATAGTCATGTGATCAGTCCATGCTCAGTCACGGTATCAGTGCATGATCAGCCACGTGATCAATGCATGATCTGTCACATGATTAGTGTATGATCATCCACGTGATCAGTGCATGGGCAGTCATGTGATCAGTGCATGATTAGACGTGATCAGTGCATTTTCAGTCTCGTGGTCAGTGCATGATAGCCACGTGATCAGTGCATGATCAGTCACCTGATGGGTGTATGATCATTCACGTGACCGGTACATGGTAGCTATAAGATCAGTGTATGACCAGCCATGTGATAAGTGCATGAGAGCCAGGTGATCAGTGCATGATCAGACACGTGATCAGTGCATGATCAGTCACGTGATCAGTGCATGATCAGCCACATGATCAGTGCATGATCAATTACGTCATCACTGCATGATCAGTCACGTGACCAGTACATGGTAGCTGTGTGATCAGTGTATGACCAGCCAAGTGATCAGTGCATGATAGCCACGTGATCAGTGCATGATCAGTCACGTGATCATTGCATGATCAGCCACGTGATCAGTGCATGATCTGTCACATGATTAGTGTATGATCATCCACGTGATCAGTGCATGGGCAGTCATGTGATCAGTGCATGATTAGACGTGATCAGTGCATTTTCAGTCTCGTGGTCAGTGCATGATAGCCACGTGATCAGTGCATGATCAGTCACCTGATGGGTGTATGTTCATTCACGTGACCTGTACATGGTAGCTATATGATAAGTGTATGACCAGCCATGTGATAAGTGCATGATAGCCACCTGATCAGTGCATGATCAGCCACGTGATCAGTGCATGATCAGTCACGTGATTAGTGCATGGTCAGCCACGTGATCAGTGCATGATCAATTACGTCATCAGTGCATGATCAGTCACGTGACCAGTACATGGTAGCTGCGTGATCAGTGTATGACCAGCCAAGTGATCAGTGCATGATAGCCACGTGATCAGTGCATGATCAGTCACGTGATCAGTGCTTGATCAGTCACATGACCAGTACATGGTAGCTGCGTGATCATTGCATGATCAGCCAACTTAGCAGTGCATGATTGCCACGTGATCAGTGCATGATCAGTCACGTGATCAGTGCTTGATCAGTCACATGACCAGTACATGGTAGCTGAGTGATCATTGCATGATCAGCCAAGTTAGCAGTCCATGATAGCCACGTGATCAGTGCATGATCAGTCACGTGATCAGTGCATAATTATTCACGTGTTCAGTGCATGATCAGCCACGTGATCATTGCATGATCAATTACGTGATCAGTGCATGATAGCCACGGGATCAGTGCATGATGAGTCATGTCATACGTGTGTGATCAGCCACGTGATCAGTGCATGATATCCACGTGATCAGTGAATGATAGCCACGTGATTAGTGCATGACAGCCACGTGATCAGTGCATGATCAGTCACGTGACCAGTACATGGTTGCTACGTGATCATTGCATGATCAGCCACGTGAGCAGTGCATGATAGCCACATGATCAGTACATGATCAGTCAACTGAACAGTGCATGATCATTTACGTGATCTGAGCATGATCAGTCATGTGACCAGTATATGGTAGCTATGTGAACATTGCATGACCAGCCAGGCGAGAAGTGCATGATAGCCATGTGATGTGTGCATGATCAGTTACGTGAGCAGAGTATGATCAGCCACGTGATCAGTGCATGAGTGCCACGTGATCAGTGCATCATCAGTCACGTGACAGGTGTGTGGTAATCCACGTGAACATTGCATGTTCAGCCACGTGATCAATGCATGATATCCACGTGATCAGTGCATGATCAGTTACGTGAACAGTGTATGATCAGCCACGTGAGCAGTTCATGGTCAGACATGTGAACAGTGTTTGATCAAACACGTGATCAGTGCATGATATCCACGTGATCAGTGCATGATGAGTCTCGTGAACCGTGCATGATCAGTCACGTGATCAGTGCATGATCAGCCACGTGATCAGTGCATGATCAGCCACGTGATCAGTGCATGACGAGGCACATGATCAGTATGACCAGCCAAGTGATCAGTGCATGATAGCCACGTGATCAGTGCATGATCAGTCACGTGATCAGTGCATGATCAGTCACGTGATCAGTGTATGATCAGCCGTGTGATCAGTGCATGATCAGCCACATGACCAGTGCATGATCAGTTACGTGATCAGTGCATGATCAGTCACGTGACCAGTACATGGTAGCTACGTGATCATTGCATGATCAGCCACGTGAGCAGTGCATAATCAGTCACGTGATCAGTGCATGGTCAGTCACATGATCAGTGCATGATCATCCACGTGATCAGTGCATGTGGAGTCATGTAGTCAATGCATGATAGCGCCGTAATCAGTGCACGATCAGTCCTGTGAAGAGTTTATGATCAGCCAAGTGATATGTGCAAGATAGCTACATGATCAGTGCATGATCAGTCACATGATCAGTGCATGATCAGCCACGTCATCAGTGCATGATAGCCACGTGAGCAGTGCATACAATTACGGGATAAGTGCATGAGAGCCACGTGATCAGTGCATGATCATTCACGTGATAGGTGTGTGATCAGCGACGTGAACAGTGCATGCTCAGAAACGTGATCAGGGCCTGCTGAGCTGCGTGATTACTGTCTGCTCATCTGCTTGACAATTGCCAGCTGAGCTGCACAATTCCTGCCTGTCTTCTCCTTGACAATTGCCACCTGTGCTGCATAATTCCTGCCTGCTCATCTACTTGATTATTTCCAGCTGAGCAGCATGATTTCTCAGAGCTGAGTTCCATGATTATAGCCTGCTGACTGATTCCTGCCTACTCAGCTCTTTGTTCATTGCCTCCAGATGCACATGATCAGTGTGTGACACCAAACATGATCAGCACATGATCAGTCACATGATGAATGCATGATAAGCCAGGTGATCAGTGCATGATCAATTACGTGATCAGTGCATGATCAGTCATGTGACCAGTACATGGTAGCTGCGTGATCACTGCATGATCAGCCACGTGAGCAGTGCATGATAGCCACGTGATCAGTGCATGATCAGTCACGTGATCAGTGCATGATCAGTCACGTGTTCAGTGCATGATCAGCCACGTGATCAGTGCATGATCAATTACGTGATCAGTGCATGATCACACACGGGACCAGTACATGGTAGCTACGTGATCATTGCATGATCAGCCACGTGATCAGTGCATGGTCAGACCCGTGAACAGTGTATGATTAGCCACGTGATCAGTGCATGATATCCAAGTGATCAGTGCATGATCAATCACGTGATCAGTGTATGATCAGACAGGTGAACAGTGCATGCTCAGTCACGTGATCCGGGCCTGCTGAGCTGCGTGATTACTGTCTGCTCATCTGCTTGACAATTGCCAGCTGAGCTGCATGATTCCTGCCTGTCATCTGCTTGACAATTGCCAGCTGTGCTGTGTAATTCCTGCCTGCTCAGCTGCTTGATTATTGCCAGCTGAGCAGCATGATTCCTCACAGCTGAGTTCCATGATTATTGCCTGCTGACTGTTTGATTCCTGCCTACTCAGCTCTTTGTTTATTGCCTCCAGAGGCACATGATCAGTGTATGATAGCAAACATGCTCAGCTCATGATCAGTCACATGGTCAGCGCCATTAAGTCACGTGATCACTACATGATAGTCATGTCATCAGTCCATGCTCAGTCACGGTATCAGTGCATGATCAGCCACGTGATCAGTGCATGATAGCCACATGATCATTGCATGATAGCCACGTGATCAGTGCATGATCAGCCAGGTGATCAGTGAATGATTGCTACGTGATCAGTTCATGATTAGTCACGTGATCTGTGCATGACCAGGCAGGTGATCATTGTATGATCAGCCTCGTGAACAGTGCATGATAGCCACGTGATCAGGGCATGATCAGTCACCTGATGGGTGTATGATCAGTCACGTGACCGGTACATGGTAGCTACAGGATCATTGCATGATCAGCCACGTGAGTAGTGCATGATAGCCACGTGATCAGTGCATGATCAGAGACGTGATGAGTGCATGATCAGTCATGTAATCTGTGCATGACCAGGCACGTGAGCAGTGTATGACCAGCCATGTGATCAGTGCATGATAGCCACGTGATCAGTGCATGATAAGTCACATGATCAGTGCATGATCAGTCACGTGATCAGTGCATGATCAGCTACATGATCAGTGCATGATCAGTCACGTGATCAGTACATGGTATCTGCGTGATCAGTGTATGACCAGTCAAGTGATCAGTGCATGATAGCCACGTTATCAGTGCATGATCCGTCACGTGATCAGTGCATGATCAGTCACGTGATCAGTGCATGATCAGCCACATGATCAGTGCATGATCAGTCACGTGACCAGTACATGGTAGCTGCGTGATCATTTCATGACCAGCCATGTTAGCAGTGCATGATAGCCACATGATCAGTGCCTCATCAGCCACGTGATCAGGGCATGATCAATTACGTAATCAGTGCAAGATCAGTCACGTGACCAGTACATGGTAGCTCCGTGATCATTCCATGATCAGCCACGTGATCAGTGCATGATAGCCACGTAATCAGTGCATGATCAGTCACGTGATACGTGTGTGATCAGCCACGTGATCCGTGCATGATATCCACGTGATCAGTGCATGATCAGTCACGTGATACGTGTGTGATCAGCCACGTGATCAGTGCATGATGAGTCAGGTGATCAGAGCAGGTTTAATTACGTGATCAGTGCATGATCAGTCACGTGATCAGTACATGGTTGCTACGTGATCATTTCATGATCAGTCACGTGATCAGTACATGATCAGTCACGTGAACAGTGCATGATCATTTACGTGATCTGTGCATGATCAGTCACGTGACCAGTATATGGTAGCTACGTGATTAGTACATGATAGCAACGTGATCAGTGCATGATCAGTCACGTGATACGTGTGTGATCAGCCACGTGATCAGTGCATGATGAGTCAGGTGATCAGTGAGGGATTAATTACGTGATCAGTGCATGATCAGCCACGTGAGCAGTGCATGATAGCCA
Organism: Bos taurus; assembly: GCF_002263795.3. Lineage (NCBI taxonomy): Eukaryota > Metazoa > Chordata > Mammalia > Artiodactyla > Bovidae > Bos > Bos taurus. The sequence goes on along the minus strand of NW_020191805.1, from coordinate 30,230 downwards.
CGTGATCAGTGCGTGATCAGTCACGTGATCAGTACATGATCAGTCACGTGAACAGTGCATGATCATTTACGTGATCTTTGCATGATCAGTCACGTGACCAGTATATGGTAGCTACGTGAACATTGCATGACCAGCCAGGTGAGAAGTGCATGATAGCCACCTGATGTGTGCATGATCAGTTACGTGAGCAGAAGATGATCAGACACGTGATCAGTGCATGAGTGCCACGTGATCAGTGCATGATCAGTCACGTGACAGGTGTGTCATAAGCCACGTGAACAGTGCATGTTCAGCCACGTGATCAGTGCATGATATCCACGTGATCAGTGCATGATCAGTTACGTGAACAGTGTATGATCAGCCATGTGAGCAGTGCATGGTCAGACACGTGAACGGTGTATGATCAAACACGTGATCAGTGCATGATATCCACGTGATCAGTGCATGATCAGTATTGTGAACAGTGCATGATAAGTCACCTGATCAGTGTATGATCAATTACGTGATCAGTGCATGATCACTCACGTGACCAGTACATGGTAGCTACGTGATCATTGCATGATCAGCCACGTGAGCAGTGCCTGATAGCCACGTGATCACTGCATGATCTGTGACATGATCAGTGTATGTTTATCCACGTGATCAGTGCATGGGCAGTCAGGTGATCAGTGCATGATACAGACGTGATCAGTGCAAGATCAGTCTCGTGATCAGTGTATGATCAACCACGTGATCAGTGCACGATAGCCAGGTAATGAGTGCAGGATAGCCAGATGATCAGGGCATTATCAATCACGTGATCAGTGTATGATCAGCCAAGTAATCAGTGCATGATTGCCAACTCATCAGTGCATGATCAGTCACGTGATCAGTGCATGGTCAGTCACGTGATCAGTGCATGATAGCCACGTGATCAGTGCATGATCAGTTACGTGAGCAGTGTATGATCAGCCACGTGATCAGTGCATGGTCAGACACGTGAACAGTGTATGATCAACCAGGTGATCAGTGCATGATATCCAAGTGATCAGTGCATGATCAATCACGTGATCAGTGTATGATCAGCCACGTGAACAGTGCATGCTCAGTCACGTGATCAGGGCCTGCTGAGCTGCGTGATTACTGTCTGCTCATCTGCTTGACAATTGCCAGCTGAGCTGCACGATTCCTGCCTGTCATCTGCTTGACAATTGCCAGCTGTGCTGCGTAATTCCTGCCTGCTCAGCTGCTTGATTATTGCCAGCTGAGCAGCATGATTCCTCACAGCTGAGTTCCATGATTATTGCCTGCTGACTGTTTGATTTGTGCCTACTCAGCTCTTTGTTTATTGCCTCCAGAGGCACATGATCAGTGTATGATAGCAAACATGATCAGCGCATGATCAGTCACATGATCAGCGCCATTAAGTCACGTGATCACTACATGATAGTCATGTGATCAGTCCATGCTCAGTCACGGTATCAGTGCATGATCAGCCACGTGATCAATGCATGATCTGTCACATGATTAGTGTATGATCATCCACGTGATCAGTGCATGATCACCACATGATCAGTGCATAATCAATTACGTCATCAGTGCATGATCAGTCACGTGACCAGTACATGGTAGCTGCGTGATCAGAGTATGACCAGCCAAGTGATCAGTGCATGATAGCCACATGATCAGTGCATGATCAGTCACGTGATCAGTGCATGATCAGTCACGTGATCAGTGCATGATCAGCCACATGATCAGTGCATGATCAATTACGTCATCAGTGCATGATCAGTCACGTGACCAGTACATGGTAGCTGCGTGATCAGAGTATGACCAGCCAAGTGATCAGTGCATGATAGCCACATGATCAGTGCATAATCAGTCACGTGATCAGTGCATGGTCAGTCACATGATCAGTGCATGATCATCCACGTGATCAGTGCATGTGGAGTCATGTAGTCAATGCATGATAGCGCCGTAATCAGTGCACGATCAGTCCTGTGAAGAGTTTATGATCAGCCAAGTGATATGTGCAAGATAGCTACATGATCAGTGCATGATCAGTCACATGATCAGTGCATGATCAGCCACGTCATCAGTGCATGATAGCCACGTGAGCAGTGCATACAATTACGGGATAAGTGCATGAGAGCCACGTGATCAGTGCATGATCATTCACGTGATAGGTGTGTGATCAGCGACGTGAACAGTGCATGCTCAGAAACGTGATCAGGGCCTGCTGAGCTGCGTGATTACTGTCTGCTCATCTGCTTGACAATTGCCAGCTGAGCTGCACAATTCCTGCCTGTCTTCTCCTTGACAATTGCCACCTGTGCTGCATAATTCCTGCCTGCTCATCTACTTGATTATTTCCAGCTGAGCAGCATGATTTCTCAGAGCTGAGTTCCATGATTATAGCCTGCTGACTGATTCCTGCCTACTCAGCTCTTTGTTCATTGCCTCCAGATGCACATGATCAGTGTGTGACACCAAACATGATCAGCACATGATCAGTCACATGATGAATGCATGATAAGCCAGGTGATCAGTGCATGATCAATTACGTGATCAGTGCATGATCAGTCATGTGACCAGTACATGGTAGCTGCGTGATCACTGCATGATCAGCCACGTGAGCAGTGCATGATAGCCACGTGATCAGTGCATGATCAGTCACGTGATCAGTGCATGATCAGTCACGTGTTCAGTGCATGATCAGCCACGTGATCAGTGCATGATCAATTACGTGATCAGTGCATGATCACACACGGGACCAGTACATGGTAGCTACGTGATCATTGCATGATCAGCCACGTGATCAGTGCATGGTCAGACCCGTGAACAGTGTATGATTAGCCACGTGATCAGTGCATGATATCCAAGTGATCAGTGCATGATCAATCACGTGATCAGTGTATGATCAGACAGGTGAACAGTGCATGCTCAGTCACGTGATCCGGGCCTGCTGAGCTGCGTGATTACTGTCTGCTCATCTGCTTGACAATTGCCAGCTGAGCTGCATGATTCCTGCCTGTCATCTGCTTGACAATTGCCAGCTGTGCTGTGTAATTCCTGCCTGCTCAGCTGCTTGATTATTGCCAGCTGAGCAGCATGATTCCTCACAGCTGAGTTCCATGATTATTGCCTGCTGACTGTTTGATTCCTGCCTACTCAGCTCTTTGTTTATTGCCTCCAGAGGCACATGATCAGTGTATGATAGCAAACATGCTCAGCTCATGATCAGTCACATGGTCAGCGCCATTAAGTCACGTGATCACTACATGATAGTCATGTCATCAGTCCATGCTCAGTCACGGTATCAGTGCATGATCAGCCACGTGATCAGTGCATGATAGCCACATGATCATTGCATGATAGCCACGTGATCAGTGCATGATCAGCCAGGTGATCAGTGAATGATTGCTACGTGATCAGTTCATGATTAGTCACGTGATCTGTGCATGACCAGGCAGGTGATCATTGTATGATCAGCCTCGTGAACAGTGCATGATAGCCACGTGATCAGGGCATGATCAGTCACCTGATGGGTGTATGATCAGTCACGTGACCGGTACATGGTAGCTACAGGATCATTGCATGATCAGCCACGTGAGTAGTGCATGATAGCCACGTGATCAGTGCATGATCAGAGACGTGATGAGTGCATGATCAGTCATGTAATCTGTGCATGACCAGGCACGTGAGCAGTGTATGACCAGCCATGTGATCAGTGCATGATAGCCACGTGATCAGTGCATGATAAGTCACATGATCAGTGCATGATCAGTCACGTGATCAGTGCATGATCAGCTACATGATCAGTGCATGATCAGTCACGTGATCAGTACATGGTATCTGCGTGATCAGTGTATGACCAGTCAAGTGATCAGTGCATGATAGCCACGTTATCAGTGCATGATCCGTCACGTGATCAGTGCATGATCAGTCACGTGATCAGTGCATGATCAGCCACATGATCAGTGCATGATCAGTCACGTGACCAGTACATGGTAGCTGCGTGATCATTTCATGACCAGCCATGTTAGCAGTGCATGATAGCCACATGATCAGTGCCTCATCAGCCACGTGATCAGGGCATGATCAATTACGTAATCAGTGCAAGATCAGTCACGTGACCAGTACATGGTAGCTCCGTGATCATTCCATGATCAGCCACGTGATCAGTGCATGATAGCCACGTAATCAGTGCATGATCAGTCACGTGATACGTGTGTGATCAGCCACGTGATCCGTGCATGATATCCACGTGATCAGTGCATGATCAGTCACGTGATACGTGTGTGATCAGCCACGTGATCAGTGCATGATGAGTCAGGTGATCAGAGCAGGTTTAATTACGTGATCAGTGCATGATCAGTCACGTGATCAGTACATGGTTGCTACGTGATCATTTCATGATCAGTCACGTGATCAGTACATGATCAGTCACGTGAACAGTGCATGATCATTTACGTGATCTGTGCATGATCAGTCACGTGACCAGTATATGGTAGCTACGTGATTAGTACATGATAGCAACGTGATCAGTGCATGATCAGTCACGTGATACGTGTGTGATCAGCCACGTGATCAGTGCATGATGAGTCAGGTGATCAGTGAGGGATTAATTACGTGATCAGTGCATGATCAGCCACGTGAGCAGTGCATGATAGCCACGTGATCAGTGCGTGATCAGTCACGTGATCAGTACATGATCAGTCACGTGAACAGTGCATGATCATTTACGTGATCTTTGCATGATCAGTCACGTGACCAGTATATGGTAGCTACGTGAACATTGCATGACCAGCCAGGTGAGAAGTGCATGATAGCCACCTGATGTGTGCATGATCAGTTACGTGAGCAGAAGATGATCAGACACGTGATCAGTGCATGAGTGCCACGTGATCAGTGCATGATCAGTCACGTGACAGGTGTGTCATAAGCCACGTGAACAGTGCATGTTCAGCCACGTGATCAGTGCATGATATCCACGTGATCAGTGCATGATCAGTTACGTGAACAGTGTATGATCAGCCATGTGAGCAGTGCATGGTCAGACACGTGAACGGTGTATGATCAAACACGTGATCAGTGCATGATATCCACGTGATCAGTGCATGATCAGTATTGTGAACAGTGCATGATAAGTCACCTGATCAGTGTATGATCAATTACGTGATCAGTGCATGATCACTCACGTGACCAGTACATGGTAGCTACGTGATCATTGCATGATCAGCCACGTGAGCAGTGCCTGATAGCCACGTGATCACTGCATGATCTGTGACATGATCAGTGTATGTTTATCCACGTGATCAGTGCATGGGCAGTCAGGTGATCAGTGCATGATACAGACGTGATCAGTGCAAGATCAGTCTCGTGATCAGTGTATGATCAACCACGTGATCAGTGCACGATAGCCAGGTAATGAGTGCAGGATAGCCAGATGATCAGGGCATTATCAATCACGTGATCAGTGTATGATCAGCCAAGTAATCAGTGCATGATTGCCAACTCATCAGTGCATGATCAGTCACGTGATCAGTGCATGGTCAGTCACGTGATCAGTGCATGATAGCCACGTGATCAGTGCATGATCAGTTACGTGAGCAGTGTATGATCAGCCACGTGATCAGTGCATGGTCAGACACGTGAACAGTGTATGATCAACCAGGTGATCAGTGCATGATATCCAAGTGATCAGTGCATGATCAATCACGTGATCAGTGTATGATCAGCCACGTGAACAGTGCATGCTCAGTCACGTGATCAGGGCCTGCTGAGCTGCGTGATTACTGTCTGCTCATCTGCTTGACAATTGCCAGCTGAGCTGCACGATTCCTGCCTGTCATCTGCTTGACAATTGCCAGCTGTGCTGCGTAATTCCTGCCTGCTCAGCTGCTTGATTATTGCCAGCTGAGCAGCATGATTCCTCACAGCTGAGTTCCATGATTATTGCCTGCTGACTGTTTGATTCGTGCCTACTCAGCTCTTTGTTTATTGCCTCCAGAGGCACATGATCAGTGTATGATAGCAAACATGATCAGCGCATGATCAGTCACATGATCAGCGCCATTAAGTCACGTGATCACTACATGATAGTCATGTGATCAGTCCATGCTCAGTCACGGTATCAGTGCATGATCAGCCACGTGATCAATGCATGATCTGTCACATGATTAGTGTATGATCATCCACGTGATCAGTGCATGATCACCACATGATCAGTGCATAATCAATTACGTCATCAGTGCATGATCAGTCACGTGACCAGTACATGGTAGCTGCGTGATCAGAGTATGACCAGCCAAGTGATCAGTGCATGATAGCCACATGATCAGTGCATGATCAGTCACGTGATCAGTGCATGATCAGTCACGTGATCAGTGCATGATCAGCCACATGATCAGTGCATGATCAATTACGTCATCAGTGCATGATCAGTCACGTGACCAGTACATGGTAGCTGCGTGATCATTGCATGATCAGCCAAGTTAGCAGTGCATGATAGCCACGTGATCAGTGCATGATCAGTCACGTGATCAGTGCATGATTATTCACGTGTTCAGTGCATGATCAACCACGTGATCAGTGCATGATCAATTACGTGATCAGTGCATGATCAGTCACGTGACCAGTACATTGTAGCTAAGTGATCATTGCATGATCAGCCACGTGATCAGTGCATGATAGCCACGTGGTCAGTGCATGATCAGTCATGTGATACGTGTGTGATCGGCCACGTGATCAGTGCATGATATCCACGTGATCAGTGAATTATAGCCACGTGATTAGTGCATGATAGCCACGTGATCAGTGCATGATCAGTCACGTGATACGTGTGTGATCAGCCACGTGATCAGTGCATGATGAGTCAGGTGATCAGTGCAGGATTAATTACGTGATCATGCATGATCAGTCACGTGACCAGTACATGGTTGCTACGTGATCATTGCATGATCAGCCACGTGAGCAGTGCATGATAGCCACGTGATCAGTGCATGATCAGTCACGTGATCAGTACATGATCAGTCAACTGAACAGTGCATGATCATTTACGTGATCTGAGCATGATCAGTCACGTGACCAGTACATGGTAGCTACGTGAACATTGCATGACCAGTCAGGTGAGAAGTGCATGATAGCCACGTGATGTGTGCATGATCAGTTACGTGAGCAGAGTATGATCAGCCACGTGATCAGTGCATGAGTGCCACGTGATCAGTGCATGATCAGTCACGTGACAGGTGTGCGGTAAGCCACGTGAACAGTGCATGTTCAGCCACGTGATCAGTGCATGATATCCACGTGATCAGTGCATGATCAGTTACGTGAACAGTGTATGATCAGCCACGTGATCAGTGCATGGTCAGACACGTGAACAGTGTATGATCAAACACGTGATCAGTGCATGATATCCACTTGATCAGTGCATGATGAGTCTCGTGAACAGTGCATGATCAGTCACGTGATCAGTGCATGATCAGCCACGTGATCAGTGCATGATCAATCACGTGACCAGTATATGGTAGCTATGTGTTCATTGCATGAACAGCCATGTGATCTGTGCATGATAGCCACGTGATCACTGCATAATAGCCACATGATCAGTGCATGATCAGTCACGTGATCAGTGCATGATCAGTCACGTGATCAGTGTATGATCAGTCACATGATCAGTGCATGATCAGCCACATGACCAGTGCATGATCAATTACGTCATCAGTGCATGATCAGTCACGTGACCAGTACATGGTAGCTGCGTGATCATTGCATGATCAGCCAAGTGAGCAGTGCATGATAGCCACGTGATCAGTGCATGATCAGTCAGGTGATCAGTGCATGATTATTCACGTGTTCAGTGCATGATCAATTACGTGATCAGTGCATGATCAGTCACGTGACCAGTACATGGTAGCTACTTGATCATTGCATGATCAGCCACGTGATCAGTGCATGATAGCTACGTGATCAGTGCATGATCAGTCATGTGATACGTGTGTGATAAGCCACGTGATCAGTGCATGATATCCACGTGATCAGTGAATGATAGCCACGTGATTAGTACATGATAGCAACGTGATCAGTGCATGATCAGTCACGTGATACGTGTGTGATCAGCCACGTGATCAGTGCATGATGAGTCAGGTGATCAGTGCGGGATTAATTACGTGATCAGTGCATGATCAGTCACGTGACCAGTACATGGTTGCTACGTGATCATTGCATGATCAGCCACGTGAGCAGTGCATGATAGCCACGTGATCAGTGTGTGATCAGTCACGTGATCAGTACATGATCAGTCACGTGAACAGTGCATGATCATTTACGTGATCTGTGCATGATCAGTCACGTGACCAGTATATGGTAGCTACGTGAACATTGCATGAGCAGCCAGGTGAGAAGTGCATGATAGCCACCTGATGTGTGCATGATCAGTTACGTGAGCAGAATATGATCAGACACGTGATCAGTGCATGAGTGCCACGTGATCAGTGCATGATCAGTCACGTGACAGGTGTGTCATAAGCCACGTGAACAGTGCATGTTCAGCCACGTGATCAGTGCATGATATCCACGTGATCAGTGCATGATCAGTTACGTGAACAGTGTATGATCAGCCATGTGAGCAGTGCATGGTCAGACACGTGAACGGTGTATGATCAAACACGTGATCAGTGCATGATATCCACGTGATCAGTGCATGATCAGTATTGTGAACAGTGCATGATAAGTCACCTGATCAGTGTATGATCAATTACGTGATCAGTGCATGATCACTCACGTGACCAGTACATGGTAGCTATGTGATCATTGCATGATCAGCCACGTGAGGAGTGCCTGATAGCCGCGTGATCACTGCATGATCTGTGACATGATCAGTGTATGTTTATCCACGTGATCAGTGCATGGGCAGTCAGGTGATCAGTGCATGATACAGACGTGATCAGTGCAAGATCAGTCTCGTGATCAGTGTATGATCAACCACGTGATCAGTGCACGATAGCCAGGTAATGAGTGCAGGATAGCCAGATGATCAGGGCATTATCAGTCACGTGATCAGTGTATGATCAGCCAAGTAATCAGTGCATGATTGCCAACTCATCAGTGCATGATCAGTCACGTGATCAGTGCATGGTCAGTCACGTGATCAGTGCATGATAGCCACGTGATCAGTGCATGATCAGTTACGTGAGCAGTGTATGATCAGCCACGTGATCAGTGCATGGTCAGACACGTGAATAGTGTATGATCAACCAGGTGATCAGTGCATGATATCCAAGTGATCAGTGCATGATCAATCACGTGATCAGTGTATGATTAGCCACGTGAACAGTGCATGCTCAGTCACGTGATCAGGGCCTGCTGAGCTGCGTGATTACTGTCTGCTCATCTGCTTGACAATTGCCAGCTGAGCTGCACGATTCCTGCCTGTCATCTGCTTGACAATTGCCAGCTGTGCTGTGTAATTCCTGCCTGCTCAGCTGCTTGATTATTACCAGCTGAGCAGCATGATTCCTCACAGCTGAGTTCCATGATTATTGCCTGCTGACTGTTTGATTTGGGCCTACTCAGCTCTTTGTTTATTGCCTCCAGAGGCACATGATCAGTGTATGATAGCAAACATGATCAGCGCATGATCAGTCACATGATCAGCGCCATTAAGTCACGTGATCACTATATGATAGTCATGTGATCAGTCCATGCTCAGTCACGGTATCAATGCATGATCAGCCACGTGATCAATGCATGATCTGTCACATGATTAGTGTATGATCATCCACGTGATCAGTGCATGATCACCGCATGATCAGTGCATAATCAATTACGTCATCAGTGCATGATCAGTCACGTGACCAGTACATGGTAGCTGCGTGATCAGAGTATGACCAGCCAAGTGATAAGTGCATGATAGCCACGTGATCAGTGCATGATCAGTCGCATGATCAGTGCATGATCAGTCACGTGATCAGTGCATGATCAGCCACATGATCAGTGCATGATCAATTACGTCATCAGTGCATGATCAGTCACGTGACCAGTACATGGTAGCTGCGTGATCATTGCATGATCAGCCAAGTTAGCAGTGCATGATAGCCACGTGATCAGTGCATGATCAGTCACGTGATCAGTGCATGATTATTCACGTGTTCAGTGCATGATCAGCCACGTGATCAGTGCATGATCAATTACGTGATCAGTGCATGATCAGTCACGTGACCAGTACATTGTAGCTACGTGATCATTGCATGATCAGTCATGTGATACGTGTGTGATCGGCCACGTGATCAGTGCATGATATCCACGTGATCAGTGAATGATAGCCACGTGATTAGTGCATGATAGCCACGTGATCAGTGCATGATCAGTCACGTGATACGTGTGTGATCAGCCACGTGATCAGTGCATGATGAGTCAGGTGATCAGTGCAGGATTAATTACGTGATCATGCATGATCAGTCACGTGACCAGTACATGGTTGCTACGTGATCATTGCATGACCAGCCACGTGAGCAGTGCATGATAGCCACGTGATCAGTGCGTGATCAGTCACGTGATCAGTACATGATCAGTCAACTGAACAGTGCATGATCATTTACGTGATCTGAGCATGATCAGTCACGTGACCAGTACATGGTAGCTACGTGAACATTGCATGACCAGTCAGGTGAGAAGTGCATGATATCCACGTGTTCAGTGCATGATCAGTTTCGTGAACAGTGTATGATCAGCCACGTGAGCAGTGCATGGTCAGACACGTGAACAGTGTATGATCAAATACGTGATCAGTGCATGATATCCACGTGATCAGTGCATGATCAGTCTCGTGAACAGTGCATGATAAGTCACCTGATCAGTGTATGATCAATTACGTGATCAGTGCATGATCACTCACGTGACCAGTACTCGGTAGCTACGTGATCATTGCATGATCAGCCACGTGAGCAGTGCCTGATAGCCGAGTGATCACTGCATGATCTGTGACATGATCAGTGTATGTTTATCCACGTGATCAGTGCATGGGCAGTCAGGTGATCAGTGCATGATACAGACGTGATCAGTGCAAGATCAGTCTCGTGATCAGTGTATGATCAACCACGTGATCAGTGCACGATAGCTAGGTAATGAGTGCAGGATAGCCAGATGATCAGGGCATTATCAGTCACGTGATCAGTGTATGATCAGCCAAGTAATCAGTGCATGATAGCCAGGTAATGAGTGCACGATAGCCAGATGATCAGTGCATTATCAGTCGCGTGATCAGTGTATGATCAGCCAAGTAAACAGTGCATGATTGCCAACTCATCAGTGCATGATCAGCCACGTGATCAGTGCATGATCAGTCACGTGATCAGTGCATGATCAGCCACATGATCAGTGCATGATCAATTACGTCATCAGTGCATGATCAGTCACGTGATCAGTACATGGTAGCTGCGTGATCAGTATATGACCAGCCAAGTGATCAGTGCATGATAGCCACGTGATCAGTGCATGATCAGTCACGTGATCAGTGCATGATCAGTCACGTGATCAGTGCATGATCAGCCACATGATCAGTGCATGATCAATTACGTCATCAGTGCATGATCAGTCACGTGACCAGTACATGGTAGCTGCGTGATCATTGCATGATCAGCCAAGTGAGCAGTGCATGATAGCCACGTGATCAGTGCATGATCAGTCACGTGATCAGTGCATGATTATTCACGTGTTCAGTGCATGATCAGCCACGTGATCAGTGCATGATCATTTACGTTATCAGTGCATGATCAGTCACGTGACCAGTACATGGTAGCTACGTGATCATTGCATGATCAGCCACGTGGTCAGTGCATGATAGCCACGTGGTCAGTGCATGATCAGTCATGTGATACGTGTGTGATAAGCCACGTGATCAGTGCATGATATCCACGTGATCAGTGAATGATAGCCACGTGATTAGTACATGATAGCAACGTGATCAGTGCATGATCAGTCACGTGATACGTGTGTGATCAGCCACGTGATCAGTGCATGATGAGTCAGGTGATCAGTGCGGGATTAATTACGTGATCAGTGCATGATCAGTCACGTGACCAGTACATGGTTGCTACGTGATCATTGCATGACCAGCCACGTGAGCAGTGCATGATAGCCACGTTATCAGTGCGTGATCAGTCACGTGATCAGTACATGATCAGTCATGTGAACAGAGCATGATCATTTACGTGATCTGTGCATGATCAGTCACGTGACCAGTAAATGGTAGCTACGTGAACATTGCATGACCAGCCAGGTGAGAAGTGCATGATAGCCACCTGATGTGTGCATGATCAGTTACGTGAGCAGAATATGATCAGACACGTGATCAGTGCATGAGTGCCACGTGATCAGTGCATGATCAGTCACGTGACAGGTGTGTCATAAGCCACGTGAACAGTGCATGTTCAGCCACGTGATCAGTGCATGATATCCACGTGATCAGTGCATGATCAGTTACGTGAACAGTGTATGATCAGCCATGTGAGCAGTGCATGGTCAGACACGTGAACGGTGTATGATCAAACACGTGATCAGTGCATGATATCCACGTGATCAGTGCATGATCAGTATTGTGAACAGTGCATGATAAGTCACCTGATCAGTGTATGATCAATTACGTGATCAGTGCATGATCACTCACGTGACCAGTACATGGTAGCTACGTGATCATTGCATGATCAGCCACGTGAGCAGTGCATGATAGCCGCGTGATCACTGCATGATCTGTGACATGATCAGTGTATGTTTATCCACGTGATCAGTGCATGGGCAGTCAGGTGATCAGTGCATGATACAGACGTGATCAGTGCAAGATCAGTCTCGTGATCAGTGTATGATCAACCACGTGATCAGTGCACGATAGCCAGGTAATGAGTGCAGGATAGCCAGATGATCAGGGCATTATCATTCATGTGGTCAGTGTATGATCAGCCAAGTAATCAGTGCATGATTGCCAACTCATCAGTGCATGATCAGTCACGTGATCAGTGCATGGTCAGTCACGTGATCAGTGCATGGTAGCTACGTGATTATTTCATGATCAGCCACGTGATCAGTGCATGATCAGTCACGTGATCAGTGCATGATCAGTCACGTGACCAGTGCATGGTAGCTACGTGATCATTGCATGATCAGCCACGTGATCAGTGCATGATAGCCACGTGATCAGTGCATGATAGCCACGTGATCAGTGCATGATCAGTCACGTGATACGTGTGTGATCAGCCACGTGATCAGTGCATGTTATCCACGTGATAAGTGCAGGATAGCCACGTGATCACTTCATGATTATTTACGTGATCTGTACATGATCAGTCACGTGATACGTGTGTGATCACCCACCGGATGAGTGCGTGATGAGCCATGTGATCAATGCCGGATCAATTACGTGATCAGTGCATGATCATTCACATGACCAGTACATGGTTGCTACGTGATCATTGCGTGATCAGCCACGTGATCAGTGCATGATCAATTACATCATCAGTGCATCATCAGCCACATGATCAGTGCATGATCAAATACGTGAGTAGTGCATGATCAGTCACGTGACCAGTTCATGGTAGCTGCGTGATCATTGCATGATCAGCCAAGTTAGCAGTGCATGATAGCCACATGATCTGTGCATGATCAGTCACGTGATCAGTGCATGATTATTCACGTGTTCAGTGCATGATCAGCCACGTGATCAGTGCATGATCAATTAGGTGATCAGTGCATGATCAGTCAGGTGACCAGTACATTGTAGCTACGTGATCATTGCATGATCAGCCACGTGATCAGTGCATGATAGCCACGTGATCAGTGCATGATAGCCACGTGATCAGTGCATGATCAGTCACGTGATACGTGTGTGATCAGCCACGTGATCAGTGCATGTTATCCACGTGATAAGTGCAGGATAGCCACGTGATCACTTCATGATTATTTACGTGATCTGTACATGATAAGTCACGTGATACGTGTGTGATCACCCACCGGATGAGTGCGTGATGATCCATGTGATCAATGCCGGATCAATTATGTGATCAGTGCATGATCAGTCACATGACCAGTACATGGTTGCTACGTGATCATTGCGTGATCAGCCACGTGATCAGTGCATGATCAATTACGTCATCAGTGCATGATCAGCCACCTAATCAGTGCATGATCAAATACGTCATCAGTGCATGATCAGTCTCGTGATCAGTGTATGATCAACCACGTGATCAGTGAACGATAGCCAGGTAATGAGTGCACGATAGCCAGATGATCAGTGCATTATCAGTCACGTGATCAGTGTATGATCAGCCAAGTAAACAGTGCATGATTGCCAACTCATCAGTGCATGATCAGCCACGTGATCAGTGCATGATCAGTCACGTGATCAGTGCATGATCAGCCACATGATCAGTGCATGATCAATTACGTCATCAGTGCATGATCAATCACGTGACCAGTACATGGTAGCTGCGTGATCAGTGTATGACAAGCCAAGTGATCAGTGCATGATAGCCACGTGATCAGTGCATGATCAGTCACGTGATCAGTGCATGATCAGTCACGTGATCAGTGCATGATCAGCCACATGATCAGTGCATGATCAATTACGTCATCAGTGCATGATCAGTCACGTGACCAGTACATGGTAGCTGCGTGATCATTGCATGATCAGCCAAGTGAGCAGTGCTTGATAGCCACGTGATCAGTGCATGATCAGTCACGTGATCAGTGCATGATTATTCACGTGTTCAGTGCATTATCAGCCACGTGATCAGTGCATGATCAATTACGTGATCAGTGCATGATCAGTCACGTGACCAGTACATGGTAGCTACTTGATCATTGCATGATCAGCCACGTGATCAGTGCATGATAGCCACGTGATCAGTGCATGATCAGTCATGTGATACGTGTGTGATAAGCCATGTGATCAGTGCATGATATCCACGTGATCAGTGAATGATAGCCACGTGATTAGTACATGATAGCAACGTGATCAGTGCATGATCAGTCACGTGATACGTGTGTGATCAGCCACGTGATCAGTGCATGATGAGTCAGGTGATCAGTGTGGGATTAATTACGTGATCAGTGCATGATCAGTCACGTGACCAGTACATGGTTGCTACGTGATCATTGCATGATCAGCCACGTGAGCAGTGCATGATAGCCACGTGATCAGTGCGTGATCAGTCACGTGATCAGTACATGATCAGTCACGTGAACAGTGCATGATCATTTACGTGATCTGTGCATGATCAGTCACGTGACCAGTATATGGTAGCTACGTGAACATTGCATGACCAGCCAGGTGAGAAGTGCATGATAGCCACCTGATGTGTGCATGATCAGTTACGTGAGCAGAATATGATCAGACACGTGATCAGTGCATGAGTGCCACGTGATCAGTGCATGATCAGTCACGTGACAGGTGTGTCATAAGCCACGTGAACAGTGCATGTTCAGCCACGTGATCAGTGCATGATATCCACGTGATCAGTGCATGATCAGTTACGTGAACAGTGTATGATCAGCCATGTGAGCAGTGCATGGTCAGACACGTGAACGGTGTATGATCAAACACGTGATCAGTGCATGATATCCACGTGATCAGTGCATGATCAGTATTGTGAACAGTGCATGATAAGTCACCTGATCAGTGTATGATCAATTACGTGATCAGTGCATGATCACTCACGTGACCAGTACATGGTAGCTACGTGATCATTGCATGATCAGCCACGTGAGCAGTGCATGATAGCCGCGTGATCACTGCATGATCTGTGACATGATCAGTGTATGTTTATCCACGTGATCAGTGCATGGGCAGTCAGGTGATCAGTGCATGATACAGACATGATCAGTGCAAGATCAGTCTCGTGATCAGTGTATGATCAACCACGTGATCAGTGCACGATAGCCAGGTAATGAGTGCAGGATAGCCAGATGATCAGGGCATTATCAGTCACGTGATCAGTGTATGATCAGCCAAGTAATCAGTGCATGATTGCCAACTCATCAGTGCATGATCAGTCACGTGATCAGTGCATGGTCAGTCACGTGATCAGTGCATGATAGCCACGTGATCAGTGCATGATCAGTTACGTGAGCAGTGTATGATCAGCCACGTGATCAGTGCATGGTCAGACACGTGAACAGTGTATGATCAACCAGGTGATCAGTGCATGATATCCAAGTGATCAGTGCATGATCAATCACGTGATCAGTGTATGATCAGCCACGTGAACAGTGCATGCTCAGTCACGTGATCAGGGCCTGCTGAGCTGCGTGATTACTGTCTGCTCATCTGCTTGACAATTGCCAGCTGAGCTGCACGATTCCTGCCTGTCATCTGCTTGACAATTGCCAGCTGTGCTGCGTAATTCCTGCCTGCTCAGCTGCTTGATTATTGCCAGCTGAGCAGCATGATTCCTCACAGCTGAGTTCCATGATTATTGCCTGCTGACTGTTTGATTCGTGCCTACTCAGCTCTTTGTTTATTGCCTCCAGAGGCACATGATCAGTGTATGATAGCAAACATGCTCAGCGCTCGATCAGTCACATGATCAGCGCCATTAAGTCACGTGATCACTACATGATAGTCATGTGATCAGTCCATGCTCAGTCACGGTATCAGTGCATGATCAGCCACGTGATCAGTGCCTGATCTGTCACATGATTAGTGTATGATCATCCACGTGATCAGTGCATGGGCAGTCATGTGATCAGTGCATGATATAGACGTGATCAGTGCATAATAAGTCTCGTGATCAGTGCATGATAGCCACGTGATCAGTGCATGATCAGTCACCTGATAGGTGTATGATCATTCACGTGACCTGTACATGGTCGCTACATGATCATTGCATCATCAGCCACGTGAGTAGTGCACGATAGCCACATGATCAATGCATGATCAGTCACGTGATCAGTGCATGATCAGTCATGTGACCAGTACATGGTAGCTGCGTGATCATCGCATGATCAGCCACGTGAGCAGTGCATGATAGCCACGTGATCAGTGCATGATCAGACACGAGATCAGTGTATGATCAGTCATGTGATCAGTGTATGATCAGCCACGTGATCAGTGCATGACCAGGCACGTGATCAGTGTATGTCCAGCCAAGTGATCACTGCATGATAGCCACGTGATCAGTGCATGATCAGTCACGTTTTCAGTGCATGATCAGCCACGTGATCAGTGCATGACAAGGCACGTGATCAGTATGACCAGCCAAGTGATCAGTGCATGATAGCCACGTGATCAGTGCATGATCAATTACGTGACCAGTGCATGATCACTCACGTGACCAGTACATGGTAGCTACGTGATCATTGCATGAACAGCCGCGTGAGCAGTGCAAGATCAGCCACGTGATCAGTGCATGATCAGTCAGGTGATCAGTTCATGATAGCTATGTTATCAGTTCATGATTTGTCACGTGATCTGTGCATGACCAGGCAGATGATCAGTGTATGATCAGCCACGTGATCAGTGCATGATCCGTCACCTGATGGGTGTATGATCAGTCACCTGACCTGTACATGGTAGCTACATGATCATTGCATGATCAGCCACGTGAGTAGTGCATGATAGCCACGTGATCAGTGCATGATCAGTCACGTGTTCAGTGCATGATCAGTCATGTAATCTGTGCATGACCAGGCATGTGATCAGTGTATGACCAGCCAAGTGATCAGTGCATGATAGCCACGTGATCAGTGCATGATCAGTCACGTGATCAGTGCATGATCAGTCACGTGATCAGTGGATGATCAGCCACGTGATCAGTGCATGATCAGCCACATGATCACTGCATGATGAATTACGTGATCAGTGCATGATCAGTCACTTGACCAGTATATGGTAGCTAGGTGATCATTGCATGATCAGCCACATGAGCCGTGCATGATAGCCACGAGATGAGTGCATGATCAGTCACGTGATCAGTGCATGATCACTCACGTGAACAGTGCATGATAAGTCAACTCATCAGTGCATGATCAATTACGTGATCAGTGCATGATCACTCACGTGACCAGTACATGGTAGCTATGTGATCATTGCATGAACAGCCACGTGAGCAGTGCATGATAGCCACGTGATCAGTGCATGATCTGTCACATGATAAGTGTATGATCATCCGGGTGAACAGTGCATGCTCAGTCACGTGATAAGGGCCTGCTGAGCTGCGTGAATACTGTCTGCTCATCTGCTTGACAATTGCCAGCTGAGCTGTACGATTCCTGCCTGTCATCTCCTTGACAATTGCCACCTGTGCTGCATAATTCCTGCCTGCTCATCTACTTGATTATTGCCAGCTGAGCAGCATGATTTCTCAAAGCTGAGTTCCATGATTATAGCCTGCTGACTGATTCCTGCCTACTCAGCTCTTTGTTCATTGCCTGCAGATGCACACGTTCAGTGTGTGACACCAAACATGATCAGCACATGATCAGTCACATGATCAATGCATGATAAGCCAGGTGATCAGTGCATGATCAATTACGTGATCAGTGCATGATCAGTCATGTGACCAGTACATGATAGCTGCGTGATCATTGCATGATCAGCCACGTGAGCAGTGCATGATAGCCACGTGATCAGTGCATGATCAATTACGTGATCAGTGCAAGGTCACTCACGGGAGCAGTACATGGTAGCTACATGATCATTGCATGATCAGCCACGTGATCAGTTCATGATCAATTACGTGATCAGTGCATGATCAGTTACGTGAGCAGTGTATGATCAGCCATGTGATCAGTGCATGGTCAGACATGTGAACAGTGTATGATCAGCCACGTAATCAGTGCATGATATCCAAGTGATCAGTGCATGATCAATCACGTGATAAGTGTATGATCAGCCACGTGATCAGTGCATGATCCGTCACCTGATGGGTGTATGATCAGTCACCTGACCTGTACATGGTAGCTACATGATCATTGCATGATCAGCCACGTGAGTAGTGCATGATAGCCACGTGATCAGTGCATGATCAGTCACGTGTTCAGTGCATGATCAGTCATGTAATCTGTGCATGACCAGGCACGTGATCAGTGTATGACCAGCCAAGTGATCAGTGCATGATAGCCACGTGATCAGTGCATGATCAGTCACGTGATCAGTGCATGATCAGTCACGTGATCAGTGGATGATCAGCCACGTGATCAGTGCATGATCAGCCACATGATCACTGCATGATGAATTACGTGATCAGTGCATGATCAGTCACTTGACCAGTATATGGTAGCTAGGTGATCATTGCATGATCAGCCACATGAGCCGTGCATGATAGCCACGAGATCAGTGCATGATCAGTCACGTGATCAGTGCATGATCACTCACGTGACCAGTACATGGTAGCTACGTGATCATTGCATGAACAGCCGAGTGAGCAGTGCATGATAGCCACGTGATCAGTGCATGATCTGTCACATGATCAGTGTATGATCATCCGGGTGATCAGTGCATGGGCAGTCATGTGATCAGTGCATGATATAGACGTGATCAGTGCATGATCAGTCTCGTGATCAGTGTATGATCAACCACATGATCAGTGCACAATAGCCAGGTAATGACTGCATGATAGCCAGATGATCAGTGCATTATCAGTCACGTGATCAGTGTATGATCAGCCAAGTAATCAGTGCATGATAGCCAACTGATCAGTGGATGATCAGTCACGTGATCAGTGCATGATAGCCACGTGATCAGTGCATGATCAGTCACGTGATCAGTGCATGATCAGTCACGTGTTCAGTGCATGATCAGCCACGTGATCAGTGCATGATCACTCACGGGACCATTACATGGTAGCTAGGTGATCATTGCATGATCAGCCACGTGATCAGTGCATGATAAATTACGTGATCAGTTCATGATCAGACACGTGATCAGTGCATGATCAGTCACGTGATCAGTGCATGATCAGCCACGTGATCAGTGCATGATCAGTCACGTGACCAGTACATGGTAGCTACGTGATCATTGCATGATCAGCCACGTGATCTGTGCATGATAGCCACGTGATTAGTGTATGATAGACACGTGATCAGTGCATGATCAGTCACGTGATCAGTGCATGATCAGCCACATGATCAGTGCATGACCAGGCACATGATCAGTGTATGACAGCCAAATAATCAGTGCATGATAGCCACGTGATCAGTGCATGATCAGCCACGTGATCTGTGCATGATAGCCACGTGATCAGTGCATGATCAGTCACATGATACGAGTGTTATCAGCCACGTGACCAGTGCATGATATCAGTGCATGATAGCCACGTGATCAGTGCATGATAGCCACATGATCAGTGCATGATCAGTCACGTGATACATGTGTGATCAGCCACATGATCAGTGCAGGATAGCCACGTGATCATTTCATGATTAGTCACGTGATCTGTACATGATCAGTCACGTGATACATGTGTGATCAGCCACCGGATCAGTGCGTGATGAGCCACGTATTCAGTGCATGATCAGCCACGTGATCAGTGCATGATCTGTCACATGATTAGTGTATGATCATCCACGTGATCAGTGCATGGGCAGTCAGGTGATCAGTGCATGATATAGACGTGATCAGTGCATGATCAGTCTCGTGATCAGTGCATGATAGCCACGTGATCAGTGCATGATCAGTCACCTGATGGGTGTATGATCATTCATGTGACCTGTACATGGTAGCTACATGAACACTGCATGATCAGCCACGTGAGTAGTGCACGATAGCCACGTGATCACTGCATGATCAGTCACGTGATCAGTGCATGATCAGTCATGTGACCAGTACATGGTAGCTGCGTGATTATTGCATGATCAGCCACGTTAGCAGTGCATGATAGCCACGTGATCAGTGCATGATCAGACACGAGATCAGTGTATGATCAGTCATGTGATCAGCGTATGATCAGCCACGTGATCAGTGCATGACCAGGCACGTGATCAGTGTATGTCCAGCCAAGTGATCAGTGCATGATAGCCACGTGATCAGTGCATGATCAATCACGTGATCAGTGCATGATCAGTTACGTGATCAGTGTACGATCAGCCACGTGATCAGTGCATGATCAGTCACATGATCAGTGCATGATCAATTACGTGATCATTGCATGATCACTCACGTGACCAGTATATGGTAGCTACGTGCTCACTGCATGAACAGCCGCATGAGCAGTGCATGATTAGCCACGTGATCAGTGCATGATCAGCCAGGTGATCAGTTCATGATAGCTGTGTGATCAGTTCATGATTTGTCACGTGATCTGTGCATGACCAGGAAGGTGATCAGTGTATGATCAGCCACGTGATCAGTGCATGATCCGTCACCTGATGGGTGTATGATCAGTCACCTGACCGGTACATGGTAGCTACATGATCATTGCATGATCAGCCACGTGAGTAGTGCATGATAGCCACGTGATCAGTGCATGATCAGTCACGTGTTCAGTGCATGATCAGTCATGTAATCTGTGCATGACCAGGCATGTGATCAGTGTATGACCAGCCAAGTGATCAGTGCATGATAGCCACGTGATCAGTGCATGATCAGTCACGTGATCAGTCCATGATCAGTCACGTGATCAGTGGTTGATCAGCCACATGAACACTGCATGATGAATTACGTGATCAGTGCATGATCAGTCACTTGACCAGTATATGGTAGCTAGGTGATCATTGCATGATCAGCCACATGAGCCGTACATGATAGCCACGAGATCAGTGCATGATCAGTCACATGATCAGTGCATGATCACTCACGTGAACAGTGCATGATAAGTCAACTGATCAGTGCGTGATCAATTATGTGATTAGTGCATGATCACTCACGTGACCAGTACATGGTAGCTACGTGATCATTGCATGAACAGCCGCGTGAGCCGTGCATGATAGCCACGTGATCAGTGCGTGATCTGTCACATGATCAGTGTATGATCATCCGGGTGATCAGTGCATGGGCAGTCATGTGATCAGTGCATGATATAGACGTGATCAGTGCATGATCAGTCTCGTGATCAGTGTATGATCAACCACGTGATCAGTGCACGATAGCCAGGTAATGAGTGCATGATAGCCAGATGATCAGTGCTTTATCAGTCACGTGATCAGTGTATGATCAGCCAAGTAATCAGTGCATGATAGCCAACTGATCATTGGATGATCAGTCACGTGATCAGTGCATGATCAGTCACGTGATCAGTGTATAATCAGCCACGTGATCAGTGCATGATCAGCCAAATGATCAGTACATGATCAGTCATGTGATCAGTGCATGGTCAGCCACGTGATCAGTGCATGATCATCCACGTGATCAGTGCATGATCATCCACGTGATCAGTGCATGTGGAGTCATGTAGACAATGCATGATAGCGCCATGATCCGTGCACGATCAGTCCCGTGATGAGTGTATGATCAGCCAAGTGATGAGTGCAAGATAGCTACGTGATCAGTGCATGATCAGCCACGTCATCAGTGCATGATAGCCACGTGAGCAGTGCATAAAATTACGTGATCAGTGCATGCGCAATCACGTGATCAGTGCATGAGAGCCACGTGATCAGTGCATGATTATTCACGTGATAGATGTGTGATCAGCCACGTGAACAGTGCATGCTCAGTCACGTGATAAGGGCCTGCTGAGCTGCGTGATTACTGTCTGCTCATCTGCTTGACAATTGCCAGCTGAGCTGTACGATTCCTGCCTGTCATCTCCTTGACAATTGCCACCTGTGCTGCAAATTCCTGCCGGCTCATCTACTTGATTATTGCCAGCTGAGCAGCATGATTTCTCAAAGCTGAGTTCCATGATTATAGCCTGCTGACTGATTCCTGCCTACTCAGCTCTTTGTTCATTGCCTGCAGATGCACATGATCAGTGTGTGACACCAAACATGATCAGCACATGATCAGTCACATGATCAATGCATGATAAGCCAGGTGATCAGTGCATGATCAATTACGTGATCAGTGCATGATCAGTCATGTGACCAGTACATGGTAGCTGCGTGATCATTGCATGATCAGCCACGTGAGCAGTGCATGTTAGCCACGTGATCAGTGCATGGTCAGTCACGTGTTCAGTGCATGATCAGCCACGTAATCAGTGCATGATCAATTACGTGATCATGCATGGTCACTCACGGGACCAGTACATGGTAGCTACATGATCATTGCATGATCAGCCACGTGATCAGTGCATGATCAATTACATGATCAGTGCATGATCAGTTATGTGAGCAGTGTATGATCAGCCATGTGATCAGTGCATGGTCAGACACGTGAACAGTGTATGATCAGCCATGTGATCAGTGCATGATCAGTCACCTGATGGGCGTATGATCGGTTACGTGACCGGTACATGGTAGCTTCATGATCATTGCATGATCAGCCACGTGATCAGTGCATGATACCACTTGATCAAGGCATGATCATTCACGTGACCAGTGCATGATCAGTCACGTGATCAGTGAATGATAGCCACGTGATCAGTGCATGATCAGTCACGTGATCAGTGCATGATCAGCCAGGTCATCAGTGCATGATAGCCACGTGAGCAGTGCATACAATTACGGGATAAGTGCATGAGAGCCACGTGATCAGTGCATGATCATTCACGTGATAGGTGTGTGATCAGCGACGTGAACAGTGCATGCTCAGAAACGTGATCAGGGCCTGCTGAGCTGCGTGATTACTGTCTGCTCATCTGCTTGACAATTGCCAGCTGAGCTGCACAATTCCTGCCTGTCTTCTCCTTGACAATTGCCACCTGTGCTGCATAATTCCTGCCTGCTCATCTACTTGATTATTTCCAGCTGAGCAGCATGATTTCTCAGAGCTGAGTTCCATGATTATAGCCAGCTGACTGATTCCTGCCTACTCAGCTCTTTGTTCATTGCCTCCAGATGCACATGATCAGTGTGTGACACCAAACATGATCAGCACATGATCAGTCACATGATGAATGCATGATAAGCCAGGTGATCAGTGCATGATCAATTACGTGATCAGTGCATGATCAGTCATGTGACCAGTACATGGTAGCTGCGTGATCACTGCATGATCAGCCACGTGAGCAGTGCATGATAGCCACGTGATCAGTGCATGATCAGTCACGTGATCAGTGCATGATCAGTCACGTGTTCAGTGCATGATCAGCCACGTGATCAGTGCATGATCAATTACGTGATCAGTGCATGATCACACACGGGACCAGTACATGGTAGCTACGTGATCATTGCATGATCAGCCACGTGATCAGTGCATGGTCAGACCCGTGAACAGTGTATGATTAGCCACGTGATCAGTGCATGATATCCAAGTGATCAGTGCATGATCAATCACGTGATCAGTGTATGATCAGACAGGTGAACAGTGCATGCTCAGTCACGTGATCCGGGCCTGCTGAGCTGCGTGATTACTGTCTGCTCATCTGCTTGACAATTGCCAGCTGAGCTGCATGATTCCTGCCTGTCATCTGCTTGACAATTGCCAGCTGTGCTGTGTAATTCCTGCCTGCTCAGCTGCTTGATTATTGCCAGCTGAGCAGCATGATTCCTCACAGCTGAGTTCCATGATTATTGCCTGCTGACTGTTTGATTCATGCCTACTCAGCTCTTTGTTTATTGCCTCCAGAGGCACATGATCAGTTTATGATAGCAAACATGCTCAGCTCATGATCAGTCACATGGTCAGCGCCATTAAGTCACGTGATCACTACATGATAGTCATGTCATCAGTCCATGCTCAGTCACGGTATCAGTGCATGATCAGCCACGTGATCAGTGCATGATAGCCACATGATCATTGCATGATAGCCACGTGATCAGTGCATGATCAGCCAGGTGATCAGTGAATGATTGCTACGTGATCAGTTCATGATTAGTCACGTGATCTGTGCATGACCAGGCAGGTGATCATTGTATGATCAGCCTCGTGAACAGTGCATGATAGCCACGTGATCAGGGCATGATCAGTCACCTGATGGGTGTATGATCAGTCACGTGACCGGTACATGGTAGCTACAGGATCATTGCATGATCAGCCACGTGAGTAGTGCATGATAGCCACGTGATCAGTGCATGATCAGAGACGTGATGAGTGCATGATCAGTCATGTAATCTGTGCATGACCAGGCACGTGAGCAGTGTATGACCAGCCATGTGATCAGTGCATGATAGCCACGTGATCAGTGCATGATAAGTCACATGATCAGTGCATGATCAGTCACGTGATCAGTGCATGATCAGCTACATGATCAGTGCATGATCAGTCACGTGATCAGTACATGGTATCTGCGTGATCAGTGTATGACCAGTCAAGTGATCAGTGCATGATAGCCACGTTATCAGTGCATGATCCGTCACGTGATCAGTGCATGATCAGTCACGTGATCAGTGCATGATCAGCCACATGATCAGTGCATGATCAGTCACGTGACCAGTACATGGTAGCTGCGTGATCATTTCATGACCAGCCATGTTAGCAGTGCATGATAGCCACATGATCAGTGCCTCATCAGCCACGTGATCAGGGCATGATCAATTACGTAATCAGTGCAAGATCAGTCACGTGACCAGTACATGGTAGCTCCGTGATCATTCCATGATCAGCCACGTGATCAGTGCATGATAGCCACGTAATCAGTGCATGATCAGTCACGTGATACGTGTGTGATCAGCCACGTGATCCGTGCATGATATCCACGTGATCAGTGCATGATCAGTCACGTGATACGTGTGTGATCAGCCACGTGATCAGTGCATGATGAGTCAGGTGATCAGTGAGGGATTAATTACGTGATCAGTGCATGATCAGCCACGTGAGCAGTGCATGATAGCCACGTGATCAGTGCGTGATCAGTCACGTGATCAGTACATGATCAGTCACGTGAACAGTGCATGATCATTTACGTGATCTTTGCATGATCAGTCACGTGACCAGTATATGGTAGCTACGTGAACATTGCATGACCAGCCAGGTGAGAAGTGCATGATAGCCACCTGATGTGTGCATGATCAGTTACGTGAGCAGAATATGATCAGACACGTGATCAGTGCATGAGTGCCACGTGATCAGTGCATGATCAGTCACGTGACAGGTGTGTCATAAGCCACGTGAACAGTGCATGTTCAGCCACGTGATCAGTGCATGATATCCACGTGATCAGTGCATGATCAGTTACGTGAACAGTGTATGATCAGCCATGTGAGCAGTGCATGGTCAGACACGTGAACGGTGTATGATCAAACACGTGATCAGTGCATGATATCCACGTGATCAGTGCATGATCAGTATTGTGAACAGTGCATGATAAGTCACCTGATCAGTGTATGATCAATTACGTGATCAGTGCATGATCACTCACGTGACCAGTACATGGTAGCTACGTGATCATTGCATGATCAGCCACGTGAGCAGTGCCTGATAGCCACGTGATCACTGCATGATCTGTGACATGATCAGTGTATGTTTATCCACGTGATCAGTGCATGGGCAGTCAGGTGATCAGTGCATGATACAGACGTGATCAGTGCAAGATCAGTCTCGTGATCAGTGTATGATCAACCACGTGATCAGTGCACGATAGCCAGGTAATGAGTGCAGGATAGCCAGATGATCAGGGCATTATCAATCACGTGATCAGTGTATGATCAGCCAAGTAATCAGTGCATGATTGCCAACTCATCAGTGCATGATCAGTCACGTGATCAGTGCATGGTCAGTCACGTGATCAGTGCATGATAGCCACGTGATCAGTGCATGATCAGTTACGTGAGCAGTGTATGATCAGCCACGTGATCAGTGCATGGTCAGACACGTGAACAGTGTATGATCAACCAGGTGATCAGTGCATGATATCCAAGTGATCAGTGCATGATCAATCACGTGATCAGTGTATGATCAGCCACGTGAACAGTGCATGCTCAGTCACGTGATCAGGGCCTGCTGAGCTGCGTGATTACTGTCTGCTCATCTGCTTGACAATTGCCAGCTGAGCTGCACGATTCCTGCCTGTCATCTGCTTGACAATTGCCAGCTGTGCTGCGTAATTCCTGCCTGCTCAGCTGCTTGATTAATTGCCAGCTGAGCAGCATGATTCCTCACAGCTGAGTTCCATGATTATTGCCTGCTGACTGTTTGATTCGTGCCTACTCAGCTCTTTGTTTATTGCCTCCAGAGGCACATGATCAGTGTATGATAGCAAACATGATCAGCGCATGATCAGTCACATGATCAGCGCCATTAAGTCACGTGATCACTACATGATAGTCATGTGATCAGTCCATGCTCAGTCACGGTATCAGTGCATGATCAGCCACGTGATCAATGCATGATCTGTCACATGATTAGTGTATGATCATCCACGTGATCAGTGCATGATCACCACATGATCAGTGCATAATCAATTACGTCATCAGTGCATGATCAGTCACGTGACCAGCACATGGTAGCTGCGTGATCAGAGTATGACCAGCCAAGTGATCAGTGCATGATAGCCACATGATCAGTGCATGATCAGTCACGTGATCAGTGCATGATCAGCCACATGATCAGTGCATGATCAATTACGTCATCAGTGCATGATCAGTCACGTGACCAGTACATGGTAGCTGCGTGATCATTGCATGATCAGCCAAGTTAGCAGTGCATGATAGCCACGTGATCAGTGCATGATTAGTCACGTGATCAGTGCATGATTATTCACGTGTTCAGTGCATGATCAACCACGTGATCAGTGCATGATCAATTACGTGATCAGTGCATGATCAGTCACGTGACCAGGTACATTGTGCTACGTGATCATTGCATGATCAGCCACGTGATCAGTGCATGATAGCCACGTGATCAGTGCATGATCAGTCATGTGATACGTGTGTGATCGGCCACGTGATCAGTGCATGATATCAACGTGATCAGTGAATGATAGCCACGTGATTAGTGCATGATAGCCACGTGATCAGTGCATGATCAGTCACGTGATACGTGTGTGATCAGCCACGTGATCAGTGCATGAATGAGTTCAGGTGATCAGTGCAGGATTAATTACGTGATCATGCATGATCAGTCACGTGACCAGTACATGGTTGCTACGTGATCATTGCATGATCAGCCCGTGAGCAGTGCATGATAGCCACGTGATCAGTGCATGATCAGTCAACGTGATCAGTACATGATCAGTCAACTGAACAGTGCATGATCATTTACGTGATCTGAGCATGATCAGTCACGTGACCAGTACATGGTAGCTACGTGAACATTGCATGACCAGTCAGGTGAGAAGTGCATGATAGCCACGTGATGTGTGCATGATCAGTTACGTGAGCAGAGTATGATCAGCCACGTGATCAGTGCATGAGTGCCACGTGATCAGTGCATGATCAGTCACGTGACAGGTGTGCGGTAAGCCACGTGAACAGTGCATGTTCAGCCACGTGATCAGTGCATGATATCCACGTGATCAGTGCATGATCAGTTACGTGAACAGTGTATGATCAGCCACGTGAAGCAGTGCATGGTCAGACACGTGAACAGTTGTATGATCAAACACGTGATCAGTGCATGATATCCACTTGATCAGTGCATGATGAGTCTCGTGAACAGTGCATGATCAGTCACGTGATCAGTGCATGATCAGCCACGTGATCAGTGCATGATCAATCACGTGACCAGTATATGGTAGCTATGTGTTCATTGCATGAACAGCCATGTGATCTGTGCATGATAGCCACGTGATCACTGCATAATAGCCACATGATCAGTGCATGATCAGTCACGTGAATCAAGTGCATGATCAGTCCACGTGATCAGTGTATGATCAGTCACATGAATCAGTGCATGATCAGCCACATGACCAGTGCATGATCAATTACGTCATCAGTGCATGATCAGTCACGTGACCAGTACTGGTTAGCTGCGTGATCATTGCATGATCAGCCAAGTGAGCAGTGCATGATAGCCACGTGATCAGTGCATGATCAGTCAGGTGATCAGTGCATGATTATTCACGTGTTTCAGTGCATGATCAATTACGTGATCAGTGCATGATCAGTCACGTGCCATACATGGTAGCTACTTGATCATTGCATGATCAGCCACGTGATCAGTGCATGATAGCCACGTGAAGTGCATGATCAGTCATGTGATACGTGTGTGATAAGCCACGTGATCAGTGCATGATATCCACGTGGATCTAGTGAACTGAATAGCCACGTGATTAGTACTGATAGCACGTGATCAGTGCTGATCAGTCACGTGATACGTGTGTGATCAGCCACGTGATCAGTGCATGATGAGTCAGGTGATCAGTGGGGATTAATTACGTGATCAGTGCATGATCAGTCACGTGACAGTACATGGTTGCTACGTGATCATTGCATGATCAGCCACGTGAGCAGTGCATGATAGGCCACGTGATCAGTGTGTGATCAGTCACGTGATCAGTACATGATCAGTCACGTGAGTGAACAGTGCATGATCATTTACGTAATCTGTGCATGATCAGTCCGTGACCAGTATATGGTAGCTTACGTGGAAAACATTGCGATGAGCAGCCAGTGAGAAGTGCATTTGATAGCCACTGATGGTGGTGATCAGTTTTACGTGGCAGAATATTGATTTCCAGACACGTGATCGAAATGCGCGAGATGTTCTAGGCCATGCCGGAGACGAGGCCTCATCTCTCGATGACGGGGAATCTCGGGGTTGTTCTCGAGCGTGCGCCCCAGTTGCGGTTTCTCACGGGTACGACGGCGAGTCAGTGGCCTGGGCTCGTGGGCGCGCCAGGAGAAGTCGGGGTCTCCATGCGAGTGGCGAGGGGGAGCGCGTCCTGCCCGAGCCACTGGTAGGGGGCATTGGGCCTCGAGACGTGTTGAAGGAAGGGTCTCTCGAGGGTTTTCCCGGGTATGAGGCAGGAAAACCCTGTTCCCTCGATGTAGGTGCAGGTGACCTCAGGGGGCTTCTCATGGTGGCTCTGAGAAGGCGCAGGGAAACTGCGAGGTGGGGCTCTCGGGACTCCACGTTGGGTTTGGTGCTTGGAAGGGGCCTCATCCTCGCTGGGCAGGAACGCAGGGTAACCTCTGATTTCAAGACTCCGTCGCAGTGTCCCTGCAGACATGGGACAGGGAGTCAGGCCTCGTCTTGGTTGAGGCCTGGATCCGCTCTGTCTCGAGATGTCCGCGGGAGAGAGGCGCTTTGCGCGTGTATTTGGGAACCTGGGGGTCTT
>NW_020191804.1:0-4069 GCF_002263795.3 Bos taurus | reverse complement strand
AACAGATTTTTTGGCTTTTGCCCTTGGGAAAGGGGGGGCAGCCAGGGTTTTTTTGGGGCACTTCCTCCCTTGGGTGGGCATTTCCTCTCTTTTTTATTTTTTTCTTTTTTTTTTTTTTTTTTTTTTTTTTTTTTGTGGCTGTCCTGCTGAGGGGCCTTTCCATGGGGACCGTGTGCAGTACAAGTTTGGTGTTTTGGAACCGAATAATTAGAACGTGTAAAAATTTTAAATGATGTGGTGAGTTTGGATTCAAAACAAAACAAAAACAAAAAAAACCAACTCCAAGTTTTTTGGGCAAATTTAAGGTTCCTTTAATATTGAAGGCCTGTGTATTCCTTCTCCACTGGTGGCATTGTAAACGCAGAGATGTGCGGGTTGGTTTTTTTTTTTAATGTTGTTTTTTGGTTTTTCTTTTTTTTTTAGTAAAAAGATTCCGAAAAATGAGGGAAACAGGAAGCCCCAGAGGTGCCCCTGTAGTTTGGCGAGGCCTTAGGAGGGTCACTTGGAAATGCTGGCTGGCTGTGAGGGGGGGAGGGGGCAGATGTGCACAGAGCTGTGCAGGCTTGTCCTTTGCATGGATGTTCTTTGTAGAAATCCACCTCGGAGCCATCTCCTGATGTGTAAGAATTTCCCAGACAAACCTTGAGCTAAGCAATGCGTTTTTTCCTTAGGAAATGTTGGTCTTCAGCGATGTTCAAAGCCTGTGTATTTCGGCTAGACTCTGGCTTCAGGTCGGTTCCCCCAAAAGGCTCAGAAGCGACCTGAACCAAACAGTAAGTTTTCCTCCTACCTTGTTCTCCTCATCTACGTTAAGAGTATACTTTAAGAGTATCCTGGCACATACATGTACTGCCTCACCCCTAGCCTCAGTCATGTGTTCCAAGAACTTCTGTCCGTTTATTTATTTGTTTTGGTAACATTGAATTCGTTTTGACTATGCTGGGTCTTTGCTGCTCGCTGGAAGTTGCTAGGACCTCTGGACTGCAGTCTCCCATCTCTTGCTGACCTCTTGTTGACCTCTGCAGAATCCTGGTTGGTGGGAGCTTGTTAGTTCCTTGTTCCTTACCCGGACCTCCTGTGGTAAGTGTTTTCTCTCCTCTGGGGCCTGCTAAGGGTGGGTGGGCATTGGCATCCCAAAGGTGGCTAGAAGTCAATGATTTAGGCAGGCTTGTGAATAGATATGGGAGAAGGCAATGGCACCCCACTCCAGTACTCTTGCCTGGAAAATCTCATGGACGGAAGAGCCTGGTAGGCTGCAGTCCATGGGGTCGCTCAGAGTCGGGCACGACTGAGCGACTTCACTTTCACATTTCACTTTCATGCATTGGAGGAGGACATGGCAACCCACTCCAGTGTTCTTGCCTGGAGAACCCCAGGGACTGCGGGGCCTGGTGGGCTGCCGTCCATGGGGTCACACAGACTCGGACACGACTGAAACGACTTCGCAGCAGCAGCAGCAGCAGCAGCAGCAGCAGTGCATAAATATCAAAAGGGTTTAGAACAGTCAGGTAGGATCACACAAGTCACCGTGAAGCAATACTTCTCCACTTAGCCAAAGCTAACAAAAGATTTCTGTTCTAGGTCAACCTAGAAGAGATCACGGAAGAGGTAAAGAAACTTAAAATCCATTAGCAAAGGCAGTTCAACCTCTCAAGAAACCTTGTGCTAGGCACAACACTCTTTTCTGGGGGTCCACTTCCCTACAACCTCCTTATCCCATTCTGTACCCATTCCTTTGCTTCTCCCATCCTGAAACTGCCACCTGGAAGAAAGAACGACGTCGTTTTCCTTCAGAAAATGCGATTTCATGCCACATACCTTCTTTTAATACCAAGTCATACATTTCCCTTCAGCAACCAAGAACTGACTTTTATATTGGCATTCGACAGATTGGTGAACATACCTATCAGTGATAGTAGCGCCCCTCCCCTCCCCCGCACGCACGCGCGCACACACACACACACACACACACGCACGCACACACGCACCCCCCCAAGATCAGAACCAAACAAAACAAAAAAAATTGCTTTCTTACGTTTCACATGTCAGGATGGTGCCAGACACTATTATTGGATAGTCAAAAATCTCTTTTGTTTCTGTGTAAAAGGGAGGTCCTTTCAAGGCGTGAATGTTTCAGAACTTTAATTTATTTGGAAATGACCCAGCTCTTCAGTACACTGTCGTCACTTAGTTTAGCACAGGATAGAAACTCGGGTAACCAAAACACCTGGAGAAACGATTGTATGTTCAGTTCAGTTCAGTGGCTCAGTCATGTCTGACTCTTTGGGACCCCGTGGCCTGCAGGATGCTGGGCTTCCGTGTCCATCACCGACTCCAGGGGCTGGCTCAAACTCATGTCCATCGAATCAGTGATGCCATCCAACCATCTTAGCCTCTGTCGTCCCTTTCTCCTCTGCCTTCAATCAAGACTCTCATAGGCAGATATTTTAGAGTGTAATTAGTGTTCATAGTTTATCTAAAAGCTCATATCACATTTAATTTTTCTTTTTCTTCCTCTTCTTTCGAGGTACTTTCTTGTTGACAAGCTTGTGACAGATATAACGATATAGCAATAGCAATTTTTACCTTAGAACAAACCGAGGCACTATGAACATTTTGTGCTTCATGTTGATGACTCTTAGACATGTCTACAATAGAGGAGCAAAAACAAAACTACTAGATATTTAATATTGACTAGTTCCCAGTTCACGGGACTCTGACATTCCCTGAGGTCAAAGTTTTCTTGTATTGGAAGCAGTTGGGTTTGCAAGGGCTGCCTTGTCTTGAGACCATTGAAATAAGAACTCAGAACTTGAGCAGTATTATCAAAAATCACAAGGCTCACACTGACACATACATCAATCCAGACAGACAAGACAAGACATCTTCCAGTGTTCCGCCTGAGATGGAAAAGATTTCTTTGAGCCGTTTTTTCTGGGGAGTGGGGGGTGGGGCTGGCGGCCAGGCAGGCTTTGGGAAGGAGCTCCTGGTTTGGAATTGCATATGAAAAGAACCAGCTTTCCGGGTTCCAAGGAATCAAGTTTCCTTGGAAACCAACTTTGTCCGGTTCTATAGAATATCATGGCCCTCCTAGGTCAGGTCATCTTTCCTTTCCGTAGTCCTCGTTTGATCCCTGAATTCTAGACAGCTTGGATTGCCTCTGTGGGCTGGATGTATTGTCCTCCCGTTTCACCGGGCGGCGGGAGCGAGGTCCCAGAGGCTCTCCTGGAACCGGGCGTGGGGGCGGGGCTCACCGGGAGCCCGTGGTGAAGGTGGGCAGCGCACCGGGAGCGCGCCCGGGGCGGGGCGAAGCCGGGCGGCGCGGGTCGGGAATCGGGTCGTGGCGGGGATGGGGGGCGGTCCCAGTTGTGCTCCGGGGATCCCCACTGCGGCTGGGAAGGCACCGGGAGCATGGCAGGGGCGGGGCGGCGCGGGGCGGTGGGCGGCTCCTGGCGGGGGTGGGGGAGGGCTTCCCCGTTGTCCTCTCGGGGGTCGCCGTGGCGGCTGGGAACGCCCACTGCGTGCGCTCCTGGGTCCCCAAGGGTCGGCATCCAGTGGGCGCGGCGGAGGGGTGCGGACCACAGGTCAGGAACTGGGACTGCGTGGAGCAGGGAACCACGTAGTCCGCCCTCTGTTGGCACAACCTGGCGGTCGCAGAAAGGCCTCGCCTTTGGGCTCAAGGCCTTGACCGCTCCACCCCTTTGCTGAAAGGTCAGAGCCGCGCGGTTTTCCCAAGCAGCCTAGTGTCCGCTGCAAGTCCAAGGGCCAGAACCCTGAACTCTGGCCGGCTGGCCCAGCCCTGCTTCTGGCACTTTGGAGGCCAGCGGGCCCTTGACCACCTGCTGGGATGGGAAAGGGAAGGGTCCACGAATTGCACCCTAGAAACTTAGTAGGCGGTGCATGGGTTTCAAAAACCCGGTGGCCGCCCAGGCAGCAAACAAGAGGCAGGAGGGCACCCTGCCTGCCCTTTCCATGGCAGCATCTGTGGCCTTCCTGCTGAGGGGGCTTCCATGGGGACGTGTGCAGTACCACGTAAAGGCTCTTACGGTTGTTTGGAAATCTACCGGTG
>NW_020191803.1:0-62394 GCF_002263795.3 Bos taurus | reverse complement strand
TCACGCAGCTAACCATTATGCACTGGACTATCATCACTTAACTAACTATCAGCACTCTGGTGATCGGCATGATACGATATATGCACTCCGTGACTGTATGCATAATCACGACTGAGCAGGCACTGTTCACTGCTGGCAACACTGTCAGTATGGATCCCTTACACTTGAATCAGCACTGATCACGGTGATCACACGTCACGTGAGATCAGCACTGAGCACTACTGACAGCACTTTCACGTGGCTGATCGCCTGATCACTGATGATCAGCACTCACTTGATATTCATGCACTGATCACATTGCTAGCAACACGTTCACGGGTGTCTGACCAGCATACAAGGCTTATCATACATCTCACTTAAACTGATCATGCATTATCCAATTATCAGCACTTACGTGGCTATCATGCAATGTCTAGCTACATTGTACTCCCTGGAGACCATCACTATCACTTCTGCATGCACTATCACGTGCTGATCATGCAGAACACGTACGACCATCACTGATCACGGCTGTCATCATATCACTCTATTCATTGCACTGCTCACGTGGCTATCAGCATGATCACCAACTACCAGTACTTCACATGACTGATCATGCACTGTCACTAATTCATTCAGCAGATCACTGCATTTAATCATGCATCATCATGGACTTTATCATGTGCGATATGTTTGTTAACCACGATCATGGCACTGCAAGCAATGACAAAGAGCTGTAGGCAATCAGCGGCAGGCATATCATGAACTCAGCTAAAATATGCTGCTCAGCTGCAATAATCAAGTAGATGAAGCAAAATTATGGCACACATGCAATTGTCAAGGAGAGACAGGAGGAATTCGTACAGCTCAGCTGCAATTTGTCTAGCAGATGAGCAGACAGATCACGCAGTCAGAGGACCCTATCACGTGTATCTGAGATGCACTGTTCACGGGCGATTCACACACCTATTCCACTGAAACACTATCACTGCTCTCATGCACTATCACTTGATGCCCAAGCACTGACCGATTTATGCATCGCTCACGTGGCATACATGCACTGATACATGGTGACATGCATCATACTAGCTATCTTGCACTACAACTGGCTTGATCATACACTCATCACGGACTGATGGCACTTCACGCGCTATCATGATTGTCTACATTACTCCACGTGCACTATCTCGTGGATGATCATGCACTGATCACGTGACTATCATGCACTGATCACGTGACGTATCATGCCTTCATCGTATCCAATCACCTCATGCACTGATCTTGGCGCATGACGGATCACGGTATCATCACTGATCACTGGATTGATATCCCACATCAGTTGGCTATCACACTGAACTTGGGTATCATACTACTGATCACTTTGACTAATAATGCATATTCATCTGGCTATCAGGCACTCATACCCTGCTATCGTCACTGATCACTGTGATCATACACTGATCACGAACTGATCATGCAGGATACTCTATACATGCACTTTATCACATGACTCCCATCACTATTCCACTCCGCATATCATACACTGATCATGTGACAATCATGCACTTGAATCACGTGCTATCATGCACTCTCACCGTGCTGTTCTCAGTTCACGACTACCATTACTGTCACGATTCATCACTGATCACGAATGATCATGCACTTCATTGCTATCATTCACTATCACGTGGCTATCCTACACTGATCACGAACTATCATGCACTGACCTTCCTGTCATGCAGCTGACGGCTATCATGCACTGATTCCACTTGCTACATACACTGATCACGTGCCTGTCGTATGCACTATCACGTGCCTGATCGTGCACGATCACGCCTATCATCCATGATCTACTATGACTCCACATGCACTGAGCACGGTAGATCATGCACTACACTGATGACCATGCACTGATCACTGGACTGGACTAATGCACTGATCACAGTGAGTTATCCATGCACTGATCACGGCTATCAGCAGTCATCTGGCAGACTCTGGCAAGATCACGTACTACCATAGCTGGTCACGTTGATCTATCATGCACTTCACAAATTGATCATTGCACTGTCATGTGTGCTGATCATCACTGATTCACGTCTGACTGATCATACAGATCACGTGACTATCACTGCACTATCACGTGACTTGATCTAGCACTGATCACTGCTATCATGACTACACTGGTTGACATACACTGATCACGTCCTGTTCTTGCGACTGATCACGTCCTGATCATGCACTGATCCTGATATCATCACTATCTCGTGTGTCGGTCATGCACTGATCACGGCTATCATCACTCCTCAGGGCTATCATGCTATGATGCACGCAGCTACCATTTACTGTCACATACTATCATGCACTGCTACTTGACATCATTCTGATACTGCTATCGTGCAGCTACTCACTGGCTGATAATGCACTATCATGTAAGCTACCATATACAGTCACGTGAAGATCATACACCCATCAGGTGACGAGCTGCACTTCACGTGCGATCATGCACTCTACGAGTATTATCAACATTGATCACGTCTATTATATCACTGTCACATAATGCCCATGCACGATCACGTGGATATCATACACTAATCATTGACAATCATTCCTGATCCGTGGCTATCCATGCACTGAACCGGATCTGAGCAGGACTATCACATGACTATCATTAGATACGTACTTTAATGGGCTGATCGATGACTGATCATGCACTATCATTTCGTCAACAAGCTTATCATTGCCTCTGAGCCAAAAAGCAAGAAGCTAGATAGGCACGAATCATACATCAGCAGCAATAAGTATAGAACTCACGTGAAATCATCTTTCAGCGCAATAATCAACAGCTGCAGGCAGAATACCACACAGCTGGCAATTTCAACAGAATGACACAGGAATCGTGCAGCTCACTGGCAATCAAGCAGTATGAGCAGACATAATCATCGCAGCCAGCACCCTGATCACGTACTGAGAATCACTGCACGTGGCTGATCATACACTGATCACTGATTGATCATGCACTTGATCACTTGATATCATGCATTGTTCACGTGGCTGATCATACACTGTCACGTGTCTTGACCCATGCAGGTCACTGGCTATCATTACACTTGCTCAGAACGATTCATCACTGATCCGTGCTATCATTGCACTGAATACGTGCTAACGCACTTCACGAACTGCGCATTACTGATATGGATTTATAATGCACTATCACGTGGCATCATGCTCCTGACTCACAGTCTACAGCAACATCACACACAAACCATGTACTGGTCTCTGACTATCATGCCACTGATCACGTAAAGAATCCTGCCACTGATCACGTGCTCACGCATCTATCGTTGCGCAGACCGTCACGTTACTACATGACAGATCCACTGCTAATCATGATATGATCACTGGCTATCTCAACTATCACGTGATATCATGCACGGATCACGTGGCTGATCACACATATCATGACTATCATGCACTTCACGTGGCTATCATTGCACAGACACGTGGCTGATCAGCAATATCCGTAGCTACCTGACTTTCACTGACTGACACATATCACGTGGCTGCCTATCATGCACCTGAATCATTCACCTCACGTGCTGATCAAAGCACGCTATCACGTGATCTGATCACGCACTGATACTGGCGTTCATGCACATATACGACTGAGCATAGATCACAGTCACTACCAGTACTGCTCACGATCTATCATGCAGATCACGGACGATCCATAACTGATCACCTGGCTTCATTTGCACTATCACCGTTGCTATTCATCATGACACGATACTATCACCACTATCTACTATACACGTGCCACTGATCCGCATTCATACTATCACTGGCATCATCAGCTGACACTTGATATCATGCACTGATCCGGGCTATTCACACAGATACATACTGATCATGTCACTATCACGTGCCCTGGTCTATGCACTGATCACGGGCTATTATGCACTGATCACTGTGGACAATACACTGATCAACTGGCCCTGGCATGCACTGATCACGTGCCTGATCGTCCATGATCTGGCCCTATTCGCATTGACTACATGATCCACAATGGCACGTCACGTGTATATCATGCACTATCACGGATCGACCAATGCACTGACACTGGACTGATCATGCACTATCACGACTGCAGTGCACATTCCGTGCTGACTCATCAACTCATCACGATTCTATCATCCACTCCCTCACTGGCTGATATCATGATCACCCGCTCACAGTACTGACCAGACTGAGATGCACTGATCACTGACTATCTCTTGTATCACTGCATCTCACTTCACGTGCTATAATGCAATGATCATGTTATACCG
Organism: Bos taurus; assembly: GCF_002263795.3. Lineage (NCBI taxonomy): Eukaryota > Metazoa > Chordata > Mammalia > Artiodactyla > Bovidae > Bos > Bos taurus. Next base: position 58,090 of record NW_020191803.1, on the reverse strand, counting down.
ACTATACAGGTCACTGTAATTCATACACCCATCAGTGACTGATCATGCACATCACGTGGCTATCATCACTGACACGAGATTATCAACACTGATCACGCTTATTATCATGCACTGATCACATAAATTGCCCATGCACTGATCACGTGGATATCATACATAATCAGTACAGATCATGGGCATGTCACTTGCTACTCATCACTATCACCGTGACACTGAGCCTGCGATCTTCATCACATGACTTATCATGAGTGAATCACTGACTTAAGGTCGCTGTCATGGACTATGATTGCACTGATCATGTTGCTTATCATACATCTATCAGGCCACTGGATGCAATAAGCAAGAGCCTGATAGCCGATCATTTACAGTCAGCAGCCTTATAATCATGTAAACTCACTGGAAATCATGTTCCAGCCGCCAATAACAGTCAGCTGACGCAGGAGAATACACAGCACAGCTGGCAATGTCAAGCAATGTACAGGCAGAATCTTGCAGCTCAGCGGGCAATTCAGCAGAATAGCAACATAATCACGCGCTCATGCAGCCCTGATCACGTGACTGAAATGCACGTCACGTGCTATCATACATCTGATCCTATTAGCATGCACTGATCCACTTGGACTACATGCATTTGATCACTGTGGCTGATCTACGCATCACGTGTCTGACCATCATTCACTGGACTGATCCTACCTGGCCACGATACTGATCATCATCTCATCACTTCAACATGCATCTGAAACGTGGCAACAGCACTGTTCACTGACTCTCACTTTACTGATTCATGACATTGATATATGCACTATCACGTCTATTCATTCTGCTCACCAGTCGGATCATGCAACTATCAAACAGTCCAAACCAATGACTCTGCTCGTGCTGATTCAGGCACTGATCACGAAATATCCTGCACTTATCCGTGTGGCTCATCACCGACTGATCCGTTGGCTATCAGACACTATCACTGACTGATCATGTAGCAGATACTGTTCTACATGAATTGATTCACGTGTCTATCTCACTTGATTCACATTACGCATATCATCCACTATCACGTGGCTGTACACCACGGTATCACTGACTATCATGCACTGATCACGTGGGCATCATGCACAGACACGGCTGATCAGCAATGATCCGTAGCTACCATACTTGTCACTTGATCTGACATGCCCACTTTCACTGCTCATGCAGGATATCTGCATGTCCACGTGGCCCCGATCACACACGATCACGTGACTGATCAGTCACTGATCACTGGTATCATGCACAGATCACGTGACTACATTAATGATCACTAGCTACCATGACGCTCACTGACTGATCAATGCACTATCACGACTGATCATAACTGTCACGTGGCTGATCATCACTGATCACGAACGTGCTTGACATCACTGATCCACCGGCCTGATCAGCACTGCATCACTACGATCAGCACTGATCACGTGTCTATCATGCATCTAATCACGGCTATCATTCACTGAATCACGATTACACTGCACTGATCACGGGCCTATCACACACGTATCACATGCATTATCACACTATCACTGCTTCATCATTGATCATGCTCATCACTATCACTTGCTGACATACCACTGATCACTGTCCTTCTGCACCTGATCACGTGCCTGATCGCTGCACTGATCATGCAGTATCATGCAATGACTACTGACCCACATTCACGGGCACTGTATATCATGCATGATCACCGTGACTGACCATTCACTGATCACGTGACTAATCACGCACTATCACAGGGCTGATCAGCATCTTGATCACGGTATCATGCACGCTCACTGGCGATCTGCACAATATCACATAGCTACCATACTTGCACGTGACTGATCTGCACTATCACGAAACTTGATCCTGCCACCTATCATGTGCTGACATCCACTGAATCACATAAGTGACAACATCACTAGATCAAACGGACTGTCCATGCACGGATCACGTGCCTGATCAGCCCACTGATCACTTGCTTATCATCAGCTGATTCACTTCTTGACATACCCAGCATCACGCCTGGTCATGCACTTGAATCACAGTGCCTATTCATGCCCACTTGATCCACACGCTGACTGATTCATGCACTTTATCTCGTGCATGATCATGCACTATCACGGCTATCACTGCACTCCTTCCACGGCTGATCAGCATATACCGCAGCTACCAGTACTCTGTCACATGACTGATCATGCACATCCACTGACCGATATGCATGATCACTGGCTTATCGTGCACTATTCACGTGCTACTCATTGAGATCATTAGCTACCCATCATACAGTCTCACCGAAGGCGATCATTACACCCACATGACTGATCTATGCACTATCACGTGGTATATACATGATCACCGAAACTGTCTTACCATTATCACGCTAGACAGCACTGATCACATAATTCCCATGCACTGCACACGTTATATCATTACACTAATCATGACAGATCATGCACGATCATCGTGGCTGCATTCATGAACTGAACCGTGACTTCACATGACTATCATCAGACTACACTGTATTGATCACTGACTAATGCGCTGACATGTACTGATCATGCACCTGTCATGTTGCATCACTACCATCTGTCATTTGCCTCTGGCAATAAGCATAAAGAGCTGAGTAGGCACTAATCCATACAGCTCACAGTCTATAATCATGAACTCACTTGTTTGATCTATGCTTCTTCCCGGCATAATCAACATCTGAGCAGGCAATTACCAGCACACTGCAATGCAAGCAGAGACAGCAGAATCGGCAGCTCAGCTGCATGTCAAGCATATGAGCAGATAAAGCACAGCAGCTCAGCAGCCCTGATCACGTGACTGAGAATGACTGTCACTGGCTGATCATACACTGATCACGTGAGTTGATCATGCACTGAGTATCACTTGATATCATGCATTGACTCGGTGATCATACACTTTTCACGTGTCTGCCATCTAGCTGTTCACGGCATCATAATACCACTGCCACGTAAACTCGATCCATTGCACAGATCACTGTCTATCAGCAACTGAAATTACGCTGGCTGAACTGGCACTGTCACATGACTTCTTCATTGTACTGATCATGTGATATAATGCACTGATCACGTGGCTATCATGCTCTTCGCTCACGTGTACTGTAATCATCGGCATCGATCACTTAGCAACCATTAATGTCTCTTACTATCAGCACGATACACGTATTGATTCCTGCATCATAACGCCCATGCTCATTCACGCCCTATCCCGCACCTATCAGGACACCACGATATCACGTGACTGATCATGTAACAACTCACTGACCAATCATGAATGCATCACTGCATATCCTGCCTTGATCAGGCATAATTGCACTGATCACGTGCTGATTCAGCAATATGTCCACGTATCTACCATTACTCTCACGTGGACCTGATCAGCACGAATCACAGTCCCTGACTCCATGAACGCGATCACGTGCTGCTATTCAGCTACGATCACGTGCTGATTCATGCACCACATCCAATGCATCATCACTACACCGTGACTGTATCAGCAACTATCACGTGTCTATCCATGCAACTAATCACGGAGCTATCATTCACTAACACTGATACATGCACTTGATCACTGCCGGCTATCACATCACACACATGGAACCTGATCATCGCACTGATCACTGGCTATCAAGATGATCACCGTGGCTACATGCAATGATCACATACTACAATTACTGCCCTGATCTATCATCAGCTGAAACCATCGGAATAATCCATCACATCACGGACTTCAGCAACTGATCATGGGCATATCATGCAACCTACCATGCTAGCAGCACATTGCATCACCAGCTCTCATACTGTCACTACCCATCACACTGACGAACTTGATATCACCTTATCATCTGACATGCACCTTATCACGTGACTATCATGGCACGATTCACGTCCTAACTGATCCAATACTTACGTGCATCATGCACTGATCACTTGGCTGTCATACACGATCACCATACATCGATTCACTACTGATCATGCACTTTGACGAATTACAGCACTAGATGTGGCATCAGCACTGCCAACGACGACTCATCTACACGTACTATCATGCACTTCACTGCTACATACACTGATCATCGGATTGCCTCCTTATCACATGATTCATCAGCAACTGACAGCTGATCCTACACTGTCACGTGACTGATCTGCACACTATCACTTGACTGACATGCACTGTTCACGTGGCTGATCATACCACTGATCTATTGATTATCATCAGATCACGGATATCATCACTATCAATCCTGCTGACAACCACTTTCATGGTTGACCATCATAACACATGCTATACACTCTCACGAACGGATCATCACTGATCACGTGCAATCGCCAATTATCACGTACTACCAACTTCACGATGATCATGCACCACGACTCATCAGCCCAATGATCAACGTGGCTGATCAGTCATCTGATCCGTGCTAATCTGCACTGTCTCACGTGTGCTCATGTGAATGATCACGCAGCTACCATGTACTCGTCACAGACTGATCATGCACTGATCATCAAATTATCAACTCACTGATCACCCGCTTATCATCACTTGCATTATTTATCATCATGTGGCTATCATGTTTGCGCAACAACTTCATGGCCTTGACATGACAAAGAGCTGAGTATCAGACTCAGTAGCAATAATCATAACTCACTCTGAGAATCTGCTCTCAGCTGAATAAATCAAATAGATGAGCATAAATATCCACACAGTGCAATGCAAGCGAGTACAGCAGATATCTGCAGCTCACTCTTGTTTCAATGCAGATGAAGCTAGACTAATCACGCGGCCAGCAGCTGATCAACGTGAACTGAGCATGCCTGTTCACGGCTAATCAACCACTGATTCCACTGGATATCAGCACTGACACGGTGTCATAACATCTCACGGTCAACCATGCACTGATCTCCTGGACTATCATACATTATGCCTCATGTAACTGTCATCACTGATCCCAGTGCTAATCATTGCACGAAAACTTGCTGAACATGCACTGTTCACGTGGCCTGATCACAACACTGTCACTTACAACAGCATATCACTGGCACTCATACTTCACTGGCTGATCATACTCGCTTCACTAACTCATATCCACACATCACGTTCATATCATCACTTCACGTGGCTCGCATGAATATCACTAGCTACATGTACTTCACAGACTGATCTCACAAACGTGAAATGATCATGGATGTTCACTGTGACGATCAGATTATCACGTGACGATCATGCACTATCATTTGGCCTATCAGCACTATCACTGGCTGATCATACACGTATCACTGACTATCATGCACTGATCACGTACGATCAGTGTACAATCACGTAATATCATTAAGTGATCACGTGGCTACTGCACTAATCATCGTGGATATCATGCACTGAGCACGTGTCTGATCACACACGATCAGGACTGATCATGCACTGATATGCATCATCAACTGAATCACTAATATCATGCACTATCACGTGCTGATCAGCAATGATCACTATGCTACATACTGTCACGAAGTGATCTCACTGAACTGGAATAATCATGCAACTGATCACTGATATCATGCACTATCATGCTATCATGCATTCTAACTTGTCACTATCATGCAACTGATCTACCGACACGCTACTCATAACTACTTTGCTCACGGACTGATCATCACTGAACACAATGCTCATGCACTGATCCCGGCTGATCATGCACCTTCACCTATGATCTGATCACTGCACCTGATCACCTAGTGACTTATCAGTGCACTTGATCACTTCGGCTATCATGCAATCCTGATCTCTACACATTGCTTCTACACTAGATCACAGCATAAGCTACATTACTGGTTTCACCCGTGACTGATCCTTTACTGCATACTGACTATACTTATCAATGCACTTCGTGTGGCTGATCACTTCATCTATCACTCTATCACTGCACTATCACTGCTATAATTGCACTGATCACGTTGACTGAGCATGCACTTCACTGCTATCATACATTGATCACCGGATATCCCTCACTTATTCACTGATATCATCAACTGCATCACGTGGCTAATCATACACGTCACGACTATCATTGCACTTATACTGACTGATCATTGCATTTTCACGTGCTGATCATACACTTATCTACTGATTGACATCATCTGATCACTGAACAGCATTATCACGTGTCTGATCAACACTGTTCACGGCTGACCAGCCTGACACTATGGCTATCATACCACTGCTCCCACTAAACTGATCATGCTCTTATCCCGTAATTATCATGCACTGTCACGGCTGATCAATGCCATGATCGTAGCTACCATTACTGGTCCCTGTGAAGTACCTGCACTGATACGTAATGAATCATTGCATGATCACCTGCTATCATCACTGAACACTAACCATCACTACACGACGATCAGCACTGATCACGTGGCTAGCATGCACTCTCACTGGCTATCAGCAAGACACGCACTACCATGTACTCTCAGTCACATACTATCATTGCACTATCACGAATTTATCATGAGTATCACCTGGCTACATGCATTCATCATGTTGACTACAGTCCTATCATGTGGTGTCACACACTGATCATGTGCATCTGCAAGCAGCATAACAAAGCTAGTAGGCAGAATCATTTCACGCAGCATACATGAAACTCACTCTTGGAGAAATCATGCTGCCAGCATGCCAATAACAAGTAGATGACAGGCAGATAAATTATGCAGCACACGGTGCAATTGTCAAGAAGACACAGACTCTACACAGCTCAGCTCCCGACAAATGTTCAAGCACCGATGACAACAAATCAGCACTCAGCAGCCCTGAAACACGTGACTGCATTGCATTTCACGCCGCTAGAATCACACACCACACGGAAGATCAGCACTATCACGTGCTCTCATGCATCTATCACGTGATGCCCATGCACTGATCACGTATGTATGCATGCTGCTCCACGTGCTATCATGCACTGAACTGGCTAATCATGCACGATTTCACTTGACTATCTTCACTGATCACTTGGCTATCTTACACTCATCACGACTGATGGTGCACTATCACGCGTTCATGCATTGCTACAGACTCCACATGCCTATCTCGTGGATGATCAATCACTAATCATCGTGAATATCCACCTAGCTACGTGACCTGATCATTCCACTGATCACGTGGTATTCATCACTGATCACATAATTGATCATTGCACTGATCATTTGGAAAACTCATCATGCAACTATCACATGGCTATCATCACTGATCCGTGACTGATCATGCACTGATTCCACGTGACATATCCACTATCAGTTGCACCATCACTGATACTTGGCTATCATACACTGACACTGACTGATTAATGCACTGATCACATTACCTGGCTATCGTGCACTGATCACGTGGTTGATCATACACTGATCACGAGACTGATCATGCATGGATCACGTCTATATCATGCACTGATCACATGACTGCCCATGCACTGATCACCCGGATGATCATACACTGATCATGTGACAGATCATGCACTGATCACGTGGCTATCATGCACTGCTCACGCGGCTGTTCATGCAATGTTCACGTAGCTACCATGTACTGGTCACGTGAGTGAATCATGCACTGATCACGTAATTGATCATGCACTGATCATGTGGCTGATCATGCACTGATCACGTGGCTGATCCTACACTGATCACGTAACTGATCATGCACTGAATCACGTGCCTGGTCATGCACTGATCGCGTGGCTATCATGCACTGATCACTTGGCTGGACATACACTGATCACGTGCCTGGTCATGCACTGATCACGTGCCTGATCGTGCACTGATCACGGCGCTATCATGCATTGACTACATGACTCCACATGCACTGATCACGTGTATGATCATGCACTGATCACGTGACTGACCATGCACTGATCACGTGATTGATCATGCACTGACACATGGATGATCATGCAACTGATCACGTGGCTATCATGCACTGCTCACTGTGGCGACTCAGGCAATGATCACGTAGACTACCATGTACTGGTCCGTGACCTGATCATGCACTGACACGAATTGATCATGCACTGATCATCGGTGGCTGATCATGCACTGATCACGGACTGATCATACACTGTATCACGTGACTGATATTGCACTGATCACGTGGACTGTCATGGCACTGATCCGTGGCTATCATTGCACTGATCAACTTGGCTGGGACATACACTGATCACGTGCCTGGTCATGCACTGATCACGTGCCCTGATCATGCCACTGATCACGTGACTGATCATGCACTGATCTCGTGCTGATCATGCACTGATCCGTGGGCTATCATGCACTCCTCACGAGGGCTCGATCATGCTATGATCACGCGGGCTACATGTACTGGTCACATGACTGATCATGGCCACTGATCACGCTGGACTGATCATGCTGTGGATCACGGTGGCTATCGTGCACTACTCACAGGTGGTCTGATAATGCAGATGATCATGTAGCTACCATATACAGGTCACGTGAAATGATCATACACCCATCAGGTGACTGATCATGCACTGATCACGTGGCTATCATGCACTGATCACGAGACTGATCATGCACTTGATCACGTCTATATCATGCACTGATCACATGACTGCCCATGCACTGATCACGTGGATGATCATACACTAATCATGTGACAGATCATGCACTGATCACGTGGCTGATCATGCACTGATACCGTGACTGAGCATGGACTGATCACATGACTATCATGTAGTGATCACGTGACTTAATGGCGCTGATCATGTGACTGATCATGCGCTGATCATGTTTGCTATCATACACTGATCATCGGTGCCTCTGGGAGGCAATAACAAAGAGCTGAGTAGGCACGAATCATACAGTCAGCAGGCAATAATCATGGAACTCAGCTGTGAGGAATCATGCTTCTCAGCCTGGCAATAATCAAGCAGCTGAGCAGGCAGGAATTACACAGCACAGCTGGCAATTGTCAAGCAGATGACAGGCAGGAATCGTGCAGCTCAGCTGGCAATTGTCAAGCAGATGAGCAGACAGTAATCACGCAGCTCAGCAGGCCCTGATCACGTGACTGAGAATGCACTGTTCACGTGGCTGATCATACACTGATCACGTGATTGATCATTGCACTTGATCACTTGGATATCATGCATTGATCACGTGGCTGATCATACACTGTTCACGTGTCTGACCATGCACTGGTCACGTGGGCTGATCATACACTGCTCACGTAACTGATCATGCACTGATCACGTGGCTATAATGCACTGAAATACGTGGCTGAACATGCCCTGTTCACGTTGACTTGCTCATGTACTTTGATCAATGTGATATGAACATGCACTGATCACGTGGCTAATCATTGGCTCTGCTCACTCATGTCTGATCATTGCAACGATCACACAGCAACCATGTACTGGTCATCGTGAACTTGATCATGCACTGATCACGTTAAATGATTCCTGCACTGATCACGTGGTCATCACGCCACTGATCCTGTTGGTTGATCAGACACGTATCACGTGATCTGATCATGATACAGATCACGTGACTAATCATGAAGTGATCACGTGGCTATCCTGCACTGATCACGTGGATATCATGCACTGATCACGTGGCTGATCACACAGTATCACGTGACTGATCATGCACTGATTCACGTGGCTATCATGCACAGATCACGTGCTGATCATGCAATGATCACGTAGGCTACCATGTACTTGTCACGTGACTGATCATGCACCTGATCACGTGGCTGATCTGCACTGATTATCATGCACTGCTCACGTGGCTGATCACACACGTATCACGTGACTGATCAGGCACTGATCACCGTGGCTATCATGCACAGATCACGTGACTGATCATGTATGATCACGTAGACTACCATGTACTGCTCACGTGACTGATCATTGCACTGATCACGTGACTGATCATGAATGATCACGTGGCTGATCATTGCACTGATCACGTGGCTGATCATGCACTGATCACGTACCCTGATCATGCACTGATCACTGTGACTGATCATGGCACTGATCACGTGTCTATCATGCACTAATCACGTGGCTATCATTCACTGATCACTTGGATATCATGCCACTGATCACGTGGCTGATCACACACGTATCACATGACTGATCATGCACTGATCACGTGCCTGGGTCATGCACTGATCATGTGGCATATCATGCACTGATCACTTGGCTGGACATACACTGATCACGTGCCTGGTCATGCACTGATCACGTGCCTGATCGTGCACTGTCATAGGGCTATCATGCATTGACTACATGACTCCACATGCACTGGTCACGTGTATGATCATGCACTGATCACGTGACTGACCATGCACTGATCACGTGACTGATCATGCACTGATCACGTGACTGATCATGCACTGATCTCGTGTCTGATCATGCACTGATCACGTGGCTATCATGCACTCCTCACGTGGCTGATCATGCTATGATCACGCAGCTACCATGTACTGGTCACATGACTGATCATGCACTGATCACGTGACTGATCATGCTGTGATCACGTGGCTATCGTGCACTACTCACGTGGCTGATAATGCAATGATCATGTAGCTACCATGTACAGGTCACGTGAATGATCATACACCATCAGGTGACTGATCATGCACTGATCACGTGGCTATCATGCACTGATCACGAGACTGATCATACACTGATCACGTCTATATCATGCACTGATCACATGACTGCCCATGCACTGATCACGTGGATGATCATACACTAATCATGTGACAGATCATGCACTGATCACGTGGCTGATCATGCACTGATACCGTGACTGAGCATGGACTGATCACATGACTATCATGTAGTGATCACGTGACTTAATGGCGCTGATCATGTGACTGATCATGCACTGATCATGTTTGCTATCATACACTGATCATGTGCCTCTGGAGGCAATAAGCAAAGAGCTGAGTAGGCACGAATCAAACAGTCAGCAGGCAATAATCATGGAACTCAGCTGTGAGGAATCATGCTTCTCAGCCGGCAATAATCAAGCAGCTGAGCAGGCAGGAATTACACAGCACAGCTGGCAATTGTCAAGCAGATGACAGGCAGGAATCGTGCAGCTCAGCTGGCAATTGTCAAGCAGATGAGCAGACAGTAATCACGCAGCTCAGCAGGCCCTGATCACGTGACTGAGAATGCACTGTTCACGTGGCTGATCATACACTGATCACGTGATTGATCATGCACTGATCACTTGGATATCATGCATTGATTCACGTGGCTGATCATACACTGTTCACGTGTCTGACCATGCACTGGTCACGTGGCTGATCATACACTGCTCACGTAACTGATCATGCACTGATCACGTGGCTATCATGCACTGAATACGTGGCTGAACATGCACTGTTCACGTGACTGCTCATGTACTGATCATGTGATTGATAATGCACTGATCACGTGGCTATCATGCTCTGCTTCACATGTCTGATCATGCAACGATCACACAGCAACCATGTACTGGTCTCGTGACTGATCATGCACTGATCACGTAAATGATCCTGCACTGATCACGTGGCTCATCACGCACTGATCCGTTGGCTGATCAGACACGTATCACGTGACTGATCATGTACAGATCACGTGGACTAATCATGAAGTGATCACGTGGCTATCCTGCACTGATCACGTGGATATCATGCACTGATCACGTGGCTGATCACACAGGTATCACGTGACTGATCATGCACTGATCACGTGGCTATCATGCACAGATCACGTGGCTGATCATGCAATGATCACGTAGCTACCATGTACTTGTCACGTGACTGATCATGCACTGATCACGTGGCTGATCATGCACTGATATCATGCACTGCTCACGTGGCTGATCACACACGTATCACGTGACTGATCAGGCACTGATCACGTGGCTATCATGCACAGATCACGTGACTGATCATGTAATGATCACGTAGCTACCATGTACTGCTCACGTGACTGATCATGCACTGATCACGTGACTGATCATGAACTGATCACGTGGCTGATCATGCACTGATCACGTGGCTGATCATGCACTGATCACGTGCCTTGATCATGCACTGATCACGTGACTGATCATGCACTGATCACGTGTCTATCATGCACTAATCACGTGGCTATCATTCACTGATCACTTGGATATCATGCACTGATCACGTGGCTGATCACACACGTATCACATGACTGATCATGCACTGATCACGTGCCTGGTCATGCACTGATCAATGTGGCTATCATGCACTGATCACTTGGCTGGACATACACTGATCACGTGCCTGGTCATGCACTGATCACGTGCCTGATCGTGCACTGATCATGGCGCTATCATGCATTGACTACATGACTCCACATGCACTGGTCACGTGTATGATCATGCACTGATCACGTGACTGACCATGCACTGATCACGTGACTGATCATGCACTGATCACATGGCTGATCATGCACTGATCACGTGGCTATCATGGCACTGCTCACGTGGCTGATCTGGGCAATGATCACATAGCTACCATGTACTGGTCACGTGACTGATCGTGCACTGATCCACGAAATTGATCATGCACTGATCATGTGGCTGATCATGCACTGATCACGTGACTGATCATACACTGATCACGTGACTGATCATGCACTGATCACGTGCCTGATCATGCACTGATCACGTGGCTATCATGCACTGATCACTTGGCTGGACATACACTGATCACGTGCCTGGTCATGCACTGATTCACGTGCCTGATCATGCACTGATCACCTGACTGATCATGCACTGATCTCGTGTCTGATCATGCACTGATCACGTGGCATCATGCACTCCTCACGCTGGCTGATCATGCTATGATCACGCAGCTACCATGTACTGGTCACATGACTGATCATGCACTGATCACGTGACTGATCAATGCAGTGATCACGTGGCTATCGTGCACTATTCACGTGGCTGATCATGTAATGATCATGTAGCTACCATATACAGGTCACGTGAATGATCATACACCCATCAGGTGACTGATCATGCACTGATCACGTGGCTATCATGCACTGATCACGAGACTGATCATACATTGATCACGTCTATATCATGCACTGATCACATGAATTCCCATGCACTGATCACGTGGATGATCATACACTAATCATGTGACAGATCATGCACTGATCACGTGGCTGATCATGCACTGATACCGTGACTCAGCATGGACTGATCACATGACTATCATGTAGTGATCACGTGACTTAATGGCGCTGATCATGTGACTGATCATGCACTGATCATGTTTGCTATCATACCACTGATCATGTGCCTCTGGAGGCAATAAGCAAAGAGCTGAGTAGGCACGAATCATACAGTCAGCAGGCAATAATCATGGAACTCAGCTGTGAGGAATCATGCTGCTTCAGCTGGGCAATAATCAAGCAGCTGAGCAGGCAGGAATTACACAGCACAGCTGGCAATTGTCAAGCAGATGACAGGCAGGAATCGTGCAGCTCAGCTGGCAATTGTCAAGCAGATGAGCAGATAGTAATCACGCAGCTCAGCAGGCCCTGATCACGTGACTGAGAATGCACTGTTCACGTGGCTGATCATACACTGATCACGTGATTGATCATGCACTGATCACTTGGATATCATGCATTGATCACGTGGCTGATCATACACTGTTCACGTGTCTGACCATGCACTGGTCACGTGGCTGATAATACACTGCTCACGTAACTGATCATGCACTGATCACGTGGCTATCATGCACTGAATACGTGGCTGAACTGCACTGGTCACATGACTTCTCATGTACTGATCATGTGATTGATAATGCACTGATCACGTGGCTATCATGCTCTGCTCACGTGTCTGATCATGCAACGATCACGTAGCAACCATGTACTGGTCTCGTGACTGATCATGCACTGATCACGTAATTGATCCTGCACTGATAACGTGGCTCATCACGCACTGATCCCGTGGCTGATCAGACACGTATCACGTGACTGATCATGTACAGATCACGTGACTAATCATGAAGTGATCACGTGGCTATCCTGCACTGATCACGTGCATATCATGCACTGATCACGTGGCTGATCATGCAATGATCACGTAGCTACCATGTACTGCTCACGTGACTGATCATGCACTGATCACGTGACTGATCATGGACTGATCACGTGGCTGATCATGCACTGATCACGTGGCTGATCATGCACTGATCACGTGACTGATCATGCACTGATCACGTGACTGATCATGCACTGATCACGTGTCTATCATGCACTAATCACGGGGCTATCATTCACTGATCACGTGGATATCATGCACTGATCACGTGGCTGATCACACACGTATCACATGACTGATCATGCACTGATCACGTGGCTATCATGCACTGATCACGTGGCTGATCATGCAATGATCACGTAGCTACCAATGTACTGGTCCCGTGACTGATCATGCACTGAACACGTGAATAATCATGCACTGATCACGTGACTGATCATGCACTGATCATGTGGCTATCATGCACTGCTACCTTGGCTGATCATGCAATGATCACGCAGCTACCATGTACTGGTCACGTGACTGATCATGCACTGATGACGTAATTGATCATTCACTGATCATGTGGCTGATCATGCACTGATCACGTGACTGATCATGCACTGATCACGTGACTGATCATGCACTGATCACGTGGCTATCATGCACTGATCACTTGGCTGGTCATACACTGATCACGCAGCTACCATGTACTGGTCACGTGACTGATCATGCACTGATGACGTAATTGATCATGCACTGATCATGTGGCTGATCATGCACTGATCACGTGACTGATCATGCACTGATCACGTGACTGAGCATGCACTGTTCACGTGGCTGATCATACACTGATCACGTGATTGATCCTGCACTTATCACTTGGATATCATGCACTGATCACGTGGCTGATCATACACTGTTCACGTGACTGATCATGCACTGATCACGTGACTGAGCATGCACTGTTCACGTGGCTGATCATACACTGATCACGTGAATGATCATGCACTGATCACTTGGATATCATGCACTGATCACGTGGCTGATCATACACTGTTCATGTGTCTGACCATGCACTGATCACATGGCTGATTATACACTGCTCACGTAACTGATCATGCACTGATCACGTGGCTGATCATGCAATGATCACGTAGCTACCATTTACTGTTCACGTGACTGATCATGCACTGATCACGTGACTGATCATGCAATGATCACGTGGCTGATCATGCACTGATCACGTGGCTATCATGCACTGTTCACGTGGCTGATCATGGAATGATCACGCAGCTACCATGTACTGGTCACATGACTGATCATGCACTGATCACATAATTGATCATGCACTGATCACCTGGCTTATCATGCATTGATTATGTGATTCATCATATGCTGATCATGTTTGCTGTCATACACTGATCATGTGCCTCTGGAGGCAGTGAACAAAGAGCTGAGTAGGCAGGAATCAGTAGGCAATAATCATGGAACTCAGCTCTGAGAAATCATGCTGCTCAGCTGGCAATAATCAAGTAGATGAGCAGGCAGGAATTATGCAGCACAGGTGGCAATTGCCAAGCAGATGACAGGCAGGAATCGTGCAGCTCAGCTGGCAATTGTCAAGCAGATGAGCAGACAGTAATCACGCGGCTCAGCAGGCCTGATCACGTGACTGAGCATGCACTGTTCACGTGGCTAATCATACACTGATCACTTGGATATCATGCACTGATCACGTGGCTGATCATACACTGTTCACGTGTCTAACCATGCACTGATCTCGTGGCTGATCATACAATGCTCATGTAACTGATCATGCACTGATCACGTGGCTATCATGCACTGAATACTTGGCTGAACATGCACTGTTCACGTGGCTGATCACACACCTGTCACGTGACATATCATGCACTGATCACGTGGCACTCATGCACTGATCACGTGGCTGATCATACTCTGCTCACGTAACTCATCATGCACACATCACGTTTCTATCATGCACTGCTCACGTGGCTCGCATGGAATGATCACGTAGCTACCATGTACTGGTCACATGACTGATCATGCACAGATAACGTAAATGATCATGCACTGTTCACGTGACTGATCATGTACTTATCACGTGACTGATCATGCACTTATCATTTGGCTGATCATGCACTGATCACGTGGCTGATCATACACTGATCACGTGACTGATCATGCACTGATCACGTGACTGATCATGTACAGATCACGTGAATAATCATTAAGTGATCACGTGGCTATACTGCACTGATCACGTGGATATCATGCACTGAGCACGTGGCTGATCACACACGTATCACGTGACTGATCATGCACTGATCACGTGGCTATCATGCACTGATCACGTGGATATCATGCACTGATCACGTGGCTGATCATGCAATGATCACGTAGCTACCATGTACTGGTCACGTGACTGATCATGCACTGAACACGTGAATAATCATGCACTGATCACGTGATTGATCATGCACTGATCATGTGGCTATCATGCACTGCTAACTTGGCTGATCATGCAATGATCACGCAGCTACCATGTACTGGTCACGTGACTGATCATGCACTGATGACGTAATTGTTCATGCACTGATCCCGTGGCTGATCATGCACTGATCACGTGACTGATCATGCACTGATCACGTGACTGATCATGCACTGATCACTTGGCTATCATGCACTGATCACTTGGCTGGTCATACACTGATCACGCAGCTACCATGTACTGGTCACGTGACTGATCATGCACTGATGACGTAACTGATCATGCACTGATCATGTGGCTGATCATGCACTGATCACGTGACTGATCATGCACTGATCACGTGACTGATCATGCACTGATCACGTGACTGAGCATGCACTGTTCACGTGGCTGATCATACACTGATCACGTGATTGATCCTGCACTTATCACTTGGATATCATGCACTGATCACGTGGCTGATCATACACTGTTCACGTGACTGATCATGCACTGATCACGTGACTGAGCATGCACTGTTCACGTGGCTGATCATACACTGATCACGTGATTGATCATGCACTGATCACTTGGATATCATGCACTGATCACGTGGCTGATCATACACTGTTCACGTGTCTGACCATGCACTGATCACATGGCTGATCATACACTGCTCACGTAACTGATCATGCTCTTATCACGTAATTGATCATGCACTGATCACGTGGCTGATCATGCAATGATCTGTAGCTACCATGTACTGGTCCCGTGAGTGACCATGCACTGATCACGTAATTGATCATGCACTGATCACGTGGCTGATCATGCACTGAACACGTTACTGACCATGCACTGATCACGTGACTGATCATGCACTGATCACGTGGCTATCATGCACTGCTCACGTGGCTGATCATGCAATGATCACGCAGCTACCATGTACTGGTCACATGACTGATCATGCACTGATCACGTAATTGATCATGCACTGATCACCTGGCTTATCATGCATTCATCATGTGACTGATCATGTGCTGATCATGTTTGGTGTCACACACTGATCATGTGCATCTGCAGGCAATGAACAAAGAGCTGAGTAGGCAGGAATCAGTCAGCAGGCTATAATCATGAAACTCAGCTTTGAGAAATCATGCTGCTCAGCTGGCAATAATCAAGTAGATGAGCAGGCAGAAATTATGCAGCACAGGTGGCAATTGTCAAGGAGAGGACAGGCAGGAATCGTACAGCTCAGCTGGCAATTGTCAAGCAGATGAGCAGACAGTAATCACGCAGCTCAGCAGGCCCTGAACACGTGACTGAGCATGCACTGTTCACGTCGCTGATCACACACCTATCACGTGAATGATCATGCACTGATCACGTGGCTCTCATGCACTGATCACGTGATTGCCCATGCACTGATCACGTAATTGTATGCACTGCTCACGTGGCTATCATGCACTGATGACGTGGCTGATCATGCACTGATCACGTAGCTATCTTGCACTGATCACTTGGCTGATCATACACTCATCACGGGACTGATGGTGCACTTATCACGGCGCTTTCATGCATTGTCTACATGACTCCACATGCACTGATCTCGTGGATGATCATGCACTGATCACGTGACTGATCATGCACTGATCACGTGACTGATCATGCACTGATCACGTGGCTGATCATGCACTGATCACATAATTGATCATGCACTGATCATTTGGCTGATCATGCACTGATCACATGGCTGATCATACACTGATCAGGTGACTGATCATGCACTGATCACGTGACTGATCATCCACTGATCAGTTGGCTATCATGCACTGATTACTTGGCTGATCATACACTGATCACGTGACTGATAATGCACTGATCATCTGGCTATCAGGCACTCATTACCTGGCTATCGTGCACTGATCACGTGGTTGATCATACACTGATCACGAGACTGATCATGCACTGATCACGTCTATATCATGCACTGATCACATGACTGCCCATGCACTGATCACCCGGATGAACATACACTGATCATGTGACAGATCATGCACTGATCACGTGGCTATCATGCACTGCTCACGCGGCTGTTCATGCAATGTTCACATAGCTACCATGTACTGGTCACGTGAGTGATCATGCACTGATCACGTAATTGATCATGCACTGATCATGTGGCTGATCATGCACTGATCACGTGGCTGATCCTACACTGATCACGTAACTGATCATGCACTGATCACGTGCCTGGTCATGCACTGATCACGTGGCTATCATGCACTGATCACTTGGCTGGACATACACTGATCACGTGCCTGGTCATGCACTGATCACGTGCCTGATCGTGCACTGATCATGGCGCTATCATGCATTGACTACATGACTCCACATGCACTGATCACGTGTATGATCATGCACTGATCACGTGACTGACCATGCACTGATCACGTGACTGATCATGCACTGATCACATGGCTGATCATGCACTGATCACGTGGCTATCATGCACTGCTCACGTGGCTGATCTGGCAATGATCACGTAGCTACCATGTACTGGTCACGTGACTGATCATGCACTGATCACGAAATTGATCATGCACTGATCATGTGGCTGATCATGCACTGATCACGTGGCTGATCATACACTGATCACGTGACTGATCATGCACTGATCACGTGACTGATCATGCACTGATCACGGGGCTATCATGCACTGATCACTTGGCTGGACATACACTGATCACGTGCCTGGTCATGCACTGATCACGTGCCTGATCATGCACTGATCACGTGACTGATCATGCACTGATCTCGTGTCTGATCATGCACTGATCACGTGGCTATCATGCACTCCTCACGTGGCTGATCATGCTATGATCACGCAGCTACCATGTACTGGTCACATGACTGATCATGCACTGATCACGTGACTGATCATGCAGTGATCACGTGGCTATCATGCACTGATCACTTGGCTGGACATACACTGATCACGTGCCTGGTCATGCACTGATCACGTGCCTGATCATGCACTGATCACGTGACTGATCATGCACTGATCTCGTGTCTGATCATGCACTGATCACGTGGCTATCATGCACTCCTCACGTGGCTGATCATGCAATGATCATGTAGCTACCATATACAGGTCACGTGAATGATCATACACCCATCAGGTGACTGATCATGCACTGATCACGTGGATATCATGCACTGATCACGAGACTGATCATACACTGATCACGTCTATATCATGCACTGATCACATGAATGCCCATGCACTGATCACGTGGATGATCATACACTAATCATGTGACAGATCATGCACTGATCACGTGGCTGATCATGCACTGATACCGTGACTGAGCATGGACTGATCACATGACTATCATGTAGTGATCACGTGACTTAATGGCGCTGATCATGTGACTGATCATGCACTGATCATGTTTGCTATCATACACTGATCATGTGCCTCTGGAGGCAATAAGCAAAGAGCTGAGTAGGCACGAATCATACAGTCAGCAGGCAATAATCATGGAACTCAGCTGTGAGGAATCATGCTGCTCAGCCGGCAGTAATCAAGCAGCTGAGCAGGCAGGAATTACACAGCACAGCTGGCAATTGTCAAGCAGATGACAGGCAGGAATCGTGCAGCTCAGCTGGCAATTGTCAAGCAGATGAGCAGACAGTAATCACGCAGCTCAGCAGGCCCTGATCACGTGACTGAGAATGCACTGTTCACGTGGCTGATCATACACTGATCACGTGATTGATCATGCACTGATCACTTGGATATCATGCATTGATCACGTGGCTGATCATACACTGTTCACGTGTCTGACCATGCACTGGTCACGTGGCTGATAATACACTGCTCACGTAACTGATCATGCACTGATCACGTGGCTATCATGCACTGAATACGTGGCTGAACATGCACTGTTCACGTGACTGCTCATGTACTGATCATGTGATTGATAATGCACTGATCACGTGGCTATCATGCTCTGCTCACATGTCTGATCATGCAACGATCACGTAGCAACCATGTACTGGTCTCGTGACTGATCATGCACTGATCACGTAAATGATCCTGCACTGATCACGTGGCTCATCACGCACTGATCCGGTGGCTGATCAGACACGTATCACGTGACTGATCATGTACAGATCACGTGACTAATCATGAAGTGATCACGTGGCTATCCTGCACTGATCACGTGGATATCATGCACTGATCACGTGGCTGATCACACAGGTATCACGTGACTGATCATGCACTGATCACGTGGCTATCATGCACAGATCACGTGGCTGATCATGCAATGATCACGTAGCTACCATGTACTTGTCACGTGACTGATCATGCACTGATCACGTGGCTCATCATGCACTGATATCATGCACTGCTCACGTGGCTGATCACACACGTATCACGTGACTGATCAGGCAATGATCACGTGGCTATCATGCACAGATCACGTGACTGATCATGCAATGATCACGTAGCTACCATGTACTGCTCACGTGACTGATCATGCACTGATCACGTGACTGATCATGAACTGATCACGTGGCTGATCATGCACTGATCACGTGGCTGATCATGCACTGATCACGTGACTGATCATGCACTGATCACGTGACTGATCATGCACTGATCACGTGTCTATCATGCACTAATCACGTGGCTATCATGCACTGATCACTTGGCTGGACATACACTGATCACGTGCCTGGTCATGCACTGATCACGTGCCTGATCATGCACTGATCACGTGACTGATCATGCACTGATCTCGTGTCTGATCATGCACTGATCACGTGGCTATCATGCACTCCTCACGTGGCTGATCATGCTATGATCACGCAGCTACCATGTACTGGTCACATGACTGATCATGCACTGATCACGTGACTGATCATGCAGTGATCACGTGGCTATCATGCACTGATCACTTGGCTGGACATACACTGATCACGTGCCTGGTCATGCACTGATCACGTGCCTGATCATGCACTGATCACGTGACTGATCATGCACTGATCTCGTGTCTGATCATGCACTGATCACGTGGCTATCATGCACTCCTCACGTGGCTGATCATGCAATGATCATGTAGCTACCATATACAGGTCACGTGAATGATCATACACCCATCAGGTGACTGATCATGCACTGATCACGTGGATATCATGCACTGATCACGAGACTGATCATACACTGATCACGTCTATATCATGCACTGATCACATGAATGCCCATGCACTGATCACGTGGATGATCATACACTAATCATGTGACAGATCATGCACTGATCACGTGGCTGATCATGCACTGATACCGTGACTGAGCATGGACTGATCACATGACTATCATGTAGTGATCACGTGACTTAATGGCGCTGATCATGTGACTGATCATGCACTGATCATGTTTGCTATCATACACTGATCATGTGCCTCTGGAGGCAATAAGCAAAGAGCTGAGTAGGCACGAATCATACAGTCAGCAGGCAATAATCATGGAACTCAGCTGTGAGGAATCATGCTGCTCAGCCGGCAGTAATCAAGCAGCTGAGCAGGCAGGAATTACACAGCACAGCTGGCAATTGTCAAGCAGATGACAGGCAGGAATCGTGCAGCTCAGCTGGCAATTGTCAAGCAGATGAGCAGACAGTAATCACGCAGCTCAGCAGGCCCTGATCACGTGACTGAGAATGCACTGTTCACGTGGCTGATCATACACTGATCACGTGATTGATCATGCACTGATCACTTGGATATCATGCATTGATCACGTGGCTGATCATACACTGTTCACGTGTCTGACCATGCACTGGTCACGTGGCTGATAATACACTGCTCACGTAACTGATCATGCACTGATCACGTGGCTATCATGCACTGAATACGTGGCTGAACATGCACTGTTCACGTGACTGCTCATGTACTGATCATGTGATTGATAATGCACTGATCACGTGGCTATCATGCTCTGCTCACATGTCTGATCAGGCAACGATCACGTAGCAACCATGTACTGGTCTCGTGACTGATCATGCACTGATCACGTAAATGATCCTGCACTGATCACGTGGCTCATCACGCACTGATCCGGTGGCTGATCAGACACGTATCACGTGACTGATCATGTACAGATCACGTGACTAATCATGAAGTGATCACGTGGCTATCCTGCACTGATCACGTGGATATCATGCACTGATCACGTGGCTGATCACACAGGTATCACGTGACTGATCATGCACTGATCACGTGGCTATCATGCACAGATCACGTGGCTGATCATGCAATGATCACGTAGCTACCATGTACTTGTCACGTGACTGATCATGCACTGATCACGTGGCTCATCATGCACTGATATCATGCACTGCTCACGTGGCTGATCACACACGTATCACGTGACTGATCAGGCACTGATCACGTGGCTATCATGCACAGATCACGTGACTGATCATGCAATGATCACGTAGCTACCATGTACTGCTCACGTGACTGATCATGCACTGATCACGTGACTGATCATGAACTGATCACGTGGCTGATCATGCACTGATCACGTGGCTGATCATGCACTGATCACGTGACTGATCATGCACTGATCACGTGATTGATCATGCACTGCTCACGTGTCTATCATGCACTAATCACGTGGCTATCATTCACTGATCACTTGGATATCATGCACTGATCACGTGGCTGATCACACACGTATCACATGACTGATCATGCACTGATCACGTGCCTGGTCATGCACTGATCATGTGGCTATCATGCACTGATCACTTGGCTGGACATACACTGATCACGTGCCTGGTCATGCACTGATCACGTGGCTGATCATGCACTGATCACGTGACTGATCATGCACAGATTACATGACTGATCATGCACTGAACACGTGATTGATCATGCACAATCACGTGGCTATCATGCACTACTCACGTGGCTGATCATGCAATGATCATGTAGCTACCATGTACCGGTCAGGTGACTCATCATACACCCATTAGGTGATGGATCATGCACTGATCACGTCGCTGATCATACACTGATCACCTGCCTGGTCATGCCCAGATCACGTGACAAATCATGAACTGCTCACATAGCTATCATGAAATGATCACCTGGCTGATCATGCACTGATCACGTGGCTGATCATGCACTGATACCGTGACTGATCATGCACTGATCACGTGGCTATCATGCACTAATCACGTGGCTATCATTCACTGATCACTTGGATATCATGCACTGATCACGTGGCTGATCATGCACTGATCACATGACTGATCATGCACTGATCACCTGGCTTATCATGCATTCATCATGTGACTGATCATGTGCTGATCATGTTTGGTGTCACACACTGATCATGTGCATCTGGAGGCAATGAACAAAGAGGTGAGTAGGCAGGAATCAGTCAGCAGGCTATAATCATGGAACTCAGCTTTGAGAAATCATGCTGCTCAGCTGGCAATAATCAAGTAGATGAGCAGGCAGAAATTATGCAGCACAGGTGGCAATTGTCAAGGAGATGAAAGGCAGGAATCGTACAGCTCAGCTGGCAATTGTCAAGCAGATGAGCAGACAGTAATCACGCAGCTCAGCAGGCCCTTATCACGTGACTGAGCATGCACTGTTCACGTGGCTGATCACACACCTATCACGTGACTGATCATGCACTGATCCTGTGACTGATCATGCACTGATCACGTGGCTGATCATGCACTGATCACGTGACTGATCATGCACTGATCTCGTGTCTGATCATGCACTGATCACGTGGCTATCATGCACTGCTCACGTGGCTGATCATGCAATGATCATGTAGCTACCATGTACTGGTCACGTGAGTGATCATGCACTAATCACGTAATTGATCATGCACTGATCATGTGGCTGATCATGCACTGATCACGTCTATATCATGCACTGATCACATGACTGCCCATGCACTGATCACCCGGATGATCATACACTGATCATGTGACAGATCATGCACTGATCACGTGGCTATCATGCACTGCTCACGCGGCTGTTCATGCAATGATCACGTAGCTACCATGTACTGGTCACGTGAGTGATCATACACTGATCACGTAATTGATCATGCACTGATCATATGGCTGATCATGCACTGATCACGTGGCTGATCCTACACTGATCACGTAACTGATCATGCACTGATCACGTGCCTGGTCATGCACTGATCACGTGCCTGATCGTGCACTGATCAGGGCGCTATCATGCATTGACTACATGACTCCACATGCACTGATCTCGTGGATGATCATGCACTGATCACGTGACTGATCATGCACTGATCACGTGACTGATCATGCACTGATCACGTGGCTATCATGCACTGATCACTTGGCTGGTCATACACTGATCACGCAGCTACCATGTACTGGTCACGTGACTGATCATGCACTGATGACGTAATTGATCATGCACTGATCATGTGGCTGATCATGCAATGATCACGTGACTGATCATGCACTGATCACGTGACTGAGCATGCACTGTTCACGTGGCTGATCATACACTGATCACGTGATTGATCCTGCACTTATCACTTGGATATCATGCACTGATCACGTGGCTGATCATACACTGTTCACGTGACTGATCATGCACTGATCACGTGATTGATCATGCACTGATCACATGGATATCATGCACTGATCACGTGGCTGATCATACACTGATCACGTGATTGATCATGCACTGATCACGTGGCTGATCATACACTGTTCATATGTCTGACCATGCACTGATCACAAGGCTGATCATACACTGCTCACGTAACTGATCATGCACTTATCACGTAATTGATCATGCACTGATCACGTGGCTGATCATGCAATGATCACGTGGGTGATCATGCACTGATCACGTGGCTATCATGCACTGTTCACGTGGCTGATCATGGAATGATCACGCAGCTACCATGTACTGGTCACATGACTGATCATGCACTGATCACGTAACTGATCATGCACTGATCACCTGGCTTATCATGCATTGATTATGTGATTCATCATGTGCTGATCATGTTTGCTGTCATACACTGATCATGTGCCTCTGGAGGCAGTGAACAAAGAGCTGAGTAGGCAGGAATCAGTAGGCAATAATCATGGAACTCAGCTCTGAGAAATCATGCTGCTCAGCTGGCAATAATCAAGTAGATGAGCAGGCAGGAATTATGCAGCACAGGTGGCAATTGTCAAGCAGATGACAGGCAGGAATCGTGCAGCTCAGCTGGCAATTGTCAAGCAGATGAGCAGACAGTAATCACGCAGCTCAGCAGGCCTGATCACGTGACTGAGTATGCACTGTTCACGTGGCTAATCATACACTGATCACTTGGATATCATGCACTGATCACGTGGCTGATCATACACTGTTCACGTGTCTAACCATGCACTGATCTCGTGGCTGATCATACAATGCTCATGTAACTGATCATGCACTGATCACGTGGCTATCATGCACTGAATACTTGGCTGAACATGCACTGTTCACGTGGCTGATCACACACCTGTCACGTGACATATCATGCACTGATCACGTGGCACTCATGCACTGATCACGTGGCTGATCATACTCTGCTCACGTAACTCATCATGCACACATCACGTTTCTATCATGCACTGCTCACGTGGCTCGCATGGAATGATCACGTAGCTACCATGTACTGGTCACATGACTGATCATGCACAGATAACGTAAATGATCATGCACTGTTCACGTGACTGATCATGTACTGATCACGTGACTGATCATGCACTTATCATTTGGCTGATCATGCACTGATCACGTGGCTGATCATACACTGATCACGTGACTGATCATACACTGATCACGTGGCTATCATGCACTGATCACTTGGCTGGTCATACACTGATCACATGACTGATCATGCACTGTTCACGTGACTGATCATGTACAGATCACGTGAATAATCATTAAGTGATCACGTGGCTATACTGCACTGATCACATGGATATCATGCACTGAGCACGTGGCTGATCACACACGTATCACGTGACTGATCATGCACTGATCACGTGGCTATCATGCACTGATGACGGGGCTGATCATGCACTGATCACGTAGCTATCTGGCACTGATCACTTGGCTGATCCTACACTCATCACGGGACTGATCATGCACTGATCACGTGTCTATCATGCACTAATCACGTGGCTATCATTCACTGATCACGTGGATATCATGCACTGATCACGTGGCTGATCACACACGTATCACATGACTGATCATGCCCTGATCACGTGGCTATCATGCACTGATCACGTGGCTGATCATGCAATGATCACGTAGCTACCATGTACTGGTCACGTGGCTGATCATGCACTGATCACGTGACTGATCATGCAATGATCTCGTGTCTGATCATGCACTGATCACGTGGCTATCATGCATTGCTCACGTGGCCTGTCATGCAGTGATCACGTGGCTATCATGCACTACTCACTTGGCTGATCATGCAATGATCATGTAGCTACCATGTACTGGTCACGTGACTGATCATGCACTGATGACGTAATTGATCATGCACTGATCCGGTGGCTGATCATGCACTGATCACGTGACTGATCATGCACTGATCACGTGACTGATCATGCACTGATCACGTGGCTATCATGCACTGATCACTTGGCTGGTCATACACTGATCACGCAGCTACCATGTACTGGTCACGTGACTGATCATGCACTGATGACGTAACTGATCATGCACTGATCATGTGGCTGATCATGCACTGATCACGTGACTGATCATGCACTGATCACGGGACTGATCATGCACTGATCACGTGACTGAGCATGCACTGTTCACGTGGCTGATCATACACTGATCACGTGATTGATCCTGCACTTATCACTTGGATATCATGCACTGATCACGTGGCTGATCATACACTGTTCACGTGACTGATCATGCACTGATCACGTGACTGAGCATGCACTGTTCACGTGGCTGATCATGCAATGATCTGTAGCTACCATGTACTGGTCCCGTGAGTGACCATGCACTGATCACGTGACTGATCATTCACTGATCACGTGGCTATCATGCACTGCTCACGTGGCTGATCATGCAATGATCACGCAGCTACCATGTACTGGTCACATGACTGATCATGCACTGATCACGTAATTGATCATGCACTGATCACCTGGCTTATCATGCATTCATCATGTGACTGATCATGTGCTGATCATGTTTGGTGTCACACAATGATCATGTGCATCTGCAGGCAATGAAAAAAGAGCTGAGTAGGCAGGAATCAGTCAGCAGGCTATAATCATGAAACTCAGCTTTGAGAAATCATGCTGCTCAGCTGGCAATAATCAAGTAAATGAGCAGGCAGAAATTATGCAGCACAGGTGGCAATTGTCAAGGAGAGGACAGGCAGGAATCGTACAGCTCAGCTGGCAATTGTCAAGCAGATGAGCAGACAGTAATCACGCAGCTCAGCAGGCCCTTATCACGTGACTGAGCATGCACTGTTCACGTGGCTGATCACACACCTATCACGTGAATGATCATGCACTGATCACGTGGCTCTCATGCACTGATCACGTGATTGCCCATGCACTGATCACGTAATTGTATGCTCTGCTCACGTGGCTATCATGCACTGATGACGTGGCTGATCATGCACTGATCACGTAGCTATCTTGCACTGATCACTTGGCTGATCATACACTCATCACGGGACTGATGGTGCACTTATCACGGCGCTATCATGCATTGTCTACATGACTCCACATGCACTGATCTCGTGGATGATCATGCACTGATCACGTGACTGATCATGCACTGATCACGTGACTGATCATGCACTGATCACGTGGCTGATCATGCACTGATCACATAATTGATCATGCACTGATCATTTGGCTGATCATGCACTGATCACATGGCTGATCATACACTGATCACGTGACTGATCATGCACTGATCACGTGACTGATCATCCACTGATCAGTTGGCTATCATGCACTGATTACTTGGCTGATCATACACTGATCACGTGACTGATAATGCACTGATCATCTGGCTATCAGGCACTCATTACCTGGCTATCGTGCACTGATCACGTGGTTGATCATACACTGATCACGAGACTGATCATGCACTGATCACGTCTATATCATGCACTGATCACATGACTGCCCATGCACTGATCACCCGGATGATCATACACTGATCATGTGACAGATCATGCACTGATCACGTGGCTATCATGCACTGCTCACGCGGCTGTTCATGCAATGTTCACGTAGCTACCATGTACTGGTCACGTGAGTGATCATGCACTGATCACGTAATTGATCATGCACTGATCATGTGGCTGATCATGCACTGATCACGTGGCTGATCCTACACTGATCACGTAACTGATCATGCACTGATCACGTGCCTGGTCATGCACTGATCGCGTGGCTATCATGCACTGATCACTTGGCTGGACATACACTGATCACGTGCCTGGTCATGCACTGATCACGTGCCTGATCGTGCACTGATCACGGCGCTATCATGCATTGACTACATGACTCCACATGCACTGATCACGTGTATGATCATGCACTGATCACGTGACTGACCATGCACTGATCACGTGACTGATCATGCACTGATCACATGGCTGATCATGCACTGATCACGTGGCTATCATGCACTGCTCACGTGGCAGATCTGGCAATGATCACGTAGCTACCATGTACTGGTCACGTGACTGATCATGCACTGATCACGAAATTGATCATGCACTGATCATGTGGCTGATCATGCACTGATCACGTGACTGATCATACACTGATCACGTGCCTGGTCATGCACTGATCACGTGCCTGATCATGCACTGATCACGTGACTGATCATGCACTGATCTCGTGTCTGATCATGCACTGATCACGTGGCTATCATGCACTCCTCACGTGGCTGATCATGCTATGATCACGCAGCTACCATGTACTGGTCACATGACTGATCATGCACTGATCACGTGACTGATCATGCTGTGATCACGTGGCTATCGTGCACTACTCACGTGGCTGATCATGCAATGATCATGTAGCTACCATATACAGGTCACGTGAATGATCATACACCCATCAGGTGACTGATCATGCACTGATTACGTGGCTATCATGCACTGATCACGAGACTGATCATACACTGATCACGTCTATATCATGCACTGATCACATGAATGCCCATGCACTGATCACGTGGATGATCATACACTAATCATGTGACAGATCATGCACTGATCACGTGGCTGATCATGCACTGATACCGTGACTGAGCATGGACTGATCACATGACTATCATGTAGTGATCACGTGACTTAATGGCGCTGATCATGTGACTGATCATGCACTGATCATGTTTGCTATCATACACTGATCATGTGCCTCTGGAGGCAATAAGCAAAGAGCTGAGTAGGCACGAATCATACAGTCAGCAGGCAATAATCATGGAACTCAGCTGTGAGGAATCATGCTTCTCAGCCGGCAATAATCAAGCAGCTGAGCAGGCAGGAATTACACAGCACAGCTGGCAATTGTCAAGCAGATGACAGGCAGGAATCGTGCAGCTCAGCTGGCAATTGTCAAGCAGATGAGCAGACAGTAATCACGCAGCTCAGCAGGCCCTGATCACGTGACTGAGAATGCACTGTTCACGTGGCTGATCATACACTGATCACGTGATTGATCATGCACTGATCACTTGGATATCATGCATTGATCACGTGGCTGATCATACACTGTTCACGTGTCTGACCATGCACTGGTCACGTGGCTGATCATACACTGCTCACGTAACTGATCATGCACTGATCACGTGGCTATCATGCACTGAATACGTGGCTGAACATGCACTGTTCACGTGACTGCTCATGTACTGATCATGTGATTGATAATGCACTGATCACGTGGCTATCATGCTCTGCTCACATGTCTGATCATGCAACGATCACGTAGCAACCATGTACTGGTCTCGTGACTGATCATGCACTGATCACGTAAATGATCCTGCACTGATCACGTGGCTCATCACGCACTGATCCGGTGGCTGATCAGACACGTATCACGTGACTGATCATGTACAGATCACGTGACTAATCATGAAGTGATCACGTGGCTATCCTGCACTGATCACGTGGATATCATGCACTGATCACGTGGCTGATCACACAGGTATCACGTGACTGATCATGCACTGATCACGTGGCTATCATGCACAGATCACGTGGCTGATCATGCAATGATCACGTAGCTACCATGTACTTGTCACGTGACTGATCATGCACTGATCACGTGGCTGATCATGCACTGATATCATGCACTGCTCACGTGGCTGATCACACACGTATCACGTGACTGATCAGGCACTGATCACGTGGCTATCATGCACAGATCACGTGACTGATCATGTAATGATCACGTAGCTACCATGTACTGCTCACGTGACTGATCATGCACTGATCACGTGACTGATCATGAACTGATCACGTGGCTGATCATGCACTGATCACGTGGCTGATCATGCACTGATCACGTGACTGATCATGCACTGATCACGTGACTGATCATGCACTGATCACGTGTCTATCATGCACTAATCACGTGGCTATCATTCACTGATCACTTGGATATCATGCACTGATCACGTGGCTGATCACACACGTATCACATGACTGATCATGCACTGATCACGTGCCTGGTCATGCACTGATCATGTGGCTATCATGCACTGATCACTTGGCTGGACATACACTGATCACGTGCCTGGTCATGCACTGATCACGTGCCTGATCGTGCACTGATCACGGCGCTATCATGCATTGACTACATGACTCCACATGCACTGATCACGTGTATGATCATGCACTGATCACGTGACTGACCATGCACTGATCACGTGACTGATCATGCACTGATCACATGGCTGATCATGCACTGATCACGTGGCTATCATGCACTGCTCACGTGGCTGATCTGGCAATGATCACGTAGCTACCATGTACTGGTCACGTGACTGATCATGCACTGATCACGAAATTGATCATGCACTGATCATGTGGCTGATCATGCACTGATCACGTGACTGATCATACAATGATCACGTGACTGATCATGCACTGATCACGTGCCTGATCATGCACTGATCACGTGGCTATCATGCACTCCTCACGTGGCTGATCATGCTATGATCACGCAGCTACCATGTACTGGTCACATGACTGATCATGCACTGATCACGTGACTGATCATGCAGTGATCACGTGGCTATCGTGCACTACTCACGTGGCTGATCATGCAATGATCATGTAGCTACCATATACAGGTCACGTGAATGATCATACACCCATCAGGTGACTGATCATGCACTGATCACGTGGCTATCATGCACTGATCACGAGACTGATCATACATTGATCACGTCTATATCATGCACTGATCACATGAATGCCCATGCACTGATCACGTGGATGATCATACACTAATCATGTGACAGATCATGCACTGATCACGTGGCTGATCATGCACTGATACCGTGACTGAGCATGGACTGATCACATGACTATCATGTAGTGATCACGTGACTTAATGGCGCTGATCATGTGACTGATCATGCACTGATCATGTTTGCTATCATACACTGATCATGTGCCTCTGGAGGCAATAAGCAAAGAGCTGAGTAGGCACGAATCATACAGTCAGCAGGCAATAATCATGGAACTCAGCTGTGAGGAATCTAGCTTCTCAGCTGGCAATAATCAAGCAGCTGAGCAGGCAGGAATTACACAGCACAGCTGGCAATTGTCAAGCAGATGACAGGCAGGAATCGTGCAGCTCAGCTGGCAATTGTCAAGCAGATGAGCAGACACTAATCACGCAGCTCAGCAGCCCTGGATCACGTGACTGAGAATGCACTGTTCACGTGGCTGATCATACACTGATCACGTGATTGATCATGCACTGATCACGTGGATATCATGCACTGATCACGTGGCTGATCATGCAATGATCACGTAGCTACCACGTACTGCTCACGTGACTGATCATGCACTGATCACGTGACTGATCATGGACTGATCACGTGGCTGATCATGCACTGATCACGTGGCTGATCATGCACTGATCACGTGACTGATCATGCACTGATCACGTGACTGATCATGCACTGATCACGTAGCTATCTTGCACTGATCACTTGGCTGATCCTACACTCATCACGGGACTGATCATGCACTGATCACGTGTCTATCATGCACTAATCACGTGGCTATCATTCACTGATCACGTGGATATCATGCACTGATCACGTGGCTGATCACACACGTATCACATGACTGATCATGCACTGATCACGTGGCTATCATGCACTGATCACGTGGCTGATCATGCAATGATCACGTAGCTACCATGTACTGGTCCCGTGACTGATCATGCACTGAACACGTGAATAATCATGCACTGATCACGTGACTGATCATGCACTGATCATGTGGCTATCATGCACTGCTAACTTGGCTGATCATGCAATGATCACGCAGCTACCATGTACTGGTCACGTGACTGATCATGCACTGATGACGTAATTGATCATTCACTGATCATGTGGCTGATCATGCACTGATCACGTGACTGATCATGCACTGATCACGTGACTGATCATGCACTGATCACGTGGCTATCATGCACTGATCACTTGGCTGGTCATACACTGATCACGCAGCTACCATGTACTGGTCACGTGACTGATCATGCACTGATGACGTAACTGATCATGCACTGATCATGTGGCTGATCATGCACTGATCACGTGACTGATCATGCACTGATCACGTGACTGATCATGCACTGATCACGTGACTGAGCATGCACTGTTCACGTGGCTGATCATACACTGATCACGTGATTGATCCTGCACTTATCACTTGGATATCATGCACTGATCACGTGGCTGATCATACACTGTTCACGTGACTGATCATGCACTGATCACGTGACTGAGCATGCACTGTTCACGTGGCTGATCATGCACTGATCACGTGATTGATCATGCACTGATCACTTGGATATCATGCACTGATCACGTGGCTGATCATACACTGTTCACGTGTCTGACCATGCACTGATCACATGGCTGATCATACACTGCTCACGTAACTGATCATGCACTTATCACGTAATTGATCATGCACTGATCACGTGGCTGATCATGCAATGATCTGTAGCTACCATGTACTGGTCCCGTGAGTGACCATGCACTGATCACGTTATTGATCATGCACTGATCCCGTGGCTGATCATGCACTGAACACGTTACTGACCATGCACTGATCACGTGACTGATCATGCACTGATCACGTGGCTATCATGCACTGCTCACGTGGCTGATCATGCAATGATCACGCAGCTACCATGTACTGGTCACATGACTGATCATGCACTGATCACGTAATTGATCATGCACTGATCACCTGGCTTATCATGCATTCATTATGTGACTGATCATGTGCTGATCATGTTTGGTGTCACACACTGATCATGTGCATCTGCAGGCAATGAACAAAGAGCTGAGTAGGCAGGAATCAGTCAGCAGGCTATAATCATGAAACTCAGCTTTGAGAAATCATGCTGCTCAGCTGGCAATAATCAAGTAGATGAGCAGGCAGAAATTATGCAGCACAGGTGGCAATTGTCAAGGAGAGGACAGGCAGGAATCGTACAGCTCAGCTGGCAATTGTCAAGCAGATGAGCAGACAGTAATCACGCAGCTCAGGAGGCCCTTATCACGTGACTGAGCATGCACTGTTCACGTGGCTGATCACACACCTATCACGTGAATGATCATGCACTGATCACGTGGCTCTCATGCACTGATCACGTGATTGCCCATGCACTGATCACGTAATTGTATGCACTGCTCACGTGGCTATCATGCACTGATGACGTGGCTGATCATGCACTGATCACGTAGCTATCTTGCACTGATCACTTGGCTGATCATACACTCATCACGGGACTGATGGTGCACTTATCACGGCGCTATCATGCATTGTCTACATGACTCCACATGCACTGATCTCGTGGATGATCATGCACTGATCACGTGACTGATCATGCACTGATCACGTGACTGATCATGCACTGATCACGTGGCTGATCATGCACTGATCACATAATTGATCATGCACTGATCATTTGGCTGATCATGCACTGATCACATGGCTGATCATACACTGATCACGTGACTGATCATGCACTGATCACGTGACTGATCATCCACTGATCAGTTGGCTATCATGCACTGATTACTTGGCTGATCATACACTGATCACGTGACTGATAATGCACTGATCATCTGGCTATCAGGCACTCATTACCTGGCTATCGTGCACTGATCACGTGGTTGATCATACACTGATCACGAGACTGATCATGCACGGATCACGTCTATATCATGCACTGATCACATGACTGCCCATGCACTGATCACCCGGATGATCATACACTGATCATGTGACAGATCATGCACTGATCACGTGGCTATCATGCACTGCTCACGCGGCTGTTCATGCAATGTTCACGTAGCTACCATGTACTGGTCACGTGAGTGATCATGCACTGATCACGTAATTGATCATGCACTGATCATGTGGCTGATCATGCACTGATCACGTGGCTGATCCTACACTGATCACGTAACTGATCATGCACTGATCACGTGCCTGGTCATGCACTGATCGCGTGGCTATCATGCACTGATCACTTGGCTGGACATACACTGATCACGTGCCTGGTCATGCACTGATCACGTGCCTGATCGTGCACTGATCACGGCGCTATCATGCATTGACTACATGACTCCACATGCACTGATCACGTGTATGATCATGCACTGATCACGTGACTGACCATGCACTGATCACGTGACTGATCATGCACTGATCACATGGCTGATCATGCACTGATCACGTGGCTATCATGCACTGCTCACGTGGCAGATCTGGCAATGATCACGTAGCTACCATGTACTGGTCACGTGACTGATCATGCACTGATCACGAAATTGATCATGCACTGATCATGTGGCTGATCATGCACTGATCACGTGACTGATCATACACTGATCACGTGACTGATCATGCACTGATCACGTGACTGATCATGCACTGATCACGTGGCTATCGTGCACTGATCACTTGGCTGGACATACACTGATCACGTGCCTGGTCATGCACTGATCACGTGCCTGATCATGCACTGATCACGTGACTGATCATGCACTGATCTCGTGTCTGATCATGCACTGATCACGTGGCTATCATGCACTGCTCACGTGGCAGATCTGGCAATGATCACGTAGCTACCATGTACTGGTCACGTGACTGATCATGCACTGATCACGAAATTGATCATGCACTGATCATGTGGCTGATCATGCACTGATCACGTGACTGATCATACACTGATCACGTGCCTGGTCATGCACTGATCACGTGCCTGATCATGCACTGATCACGTGACTGATCATGCACTGATCTCGTGTCTGATCATGCACTGATCACGTGGCTATCATGCACTCCTCACGTGGCTGATCATGCTATGATCACGCAGCTACCATGTACTGGTCACATGACTGATCATGCACTGATCACGTGACTGATCATGCTGTGATCACGTGGCTATCGTGCACTACTCACGTGGCTAATCATGCAATGATCATGTAGCTACCATATACAGGGCACGTGAATGATCATACACCCATCAGGTGACTGATCATGCACTGATTACGTGGCTATCATGCACTGATCACGAGACTGATCATACACTGATCACGTCTATATCATGCACTGATCACATGAATGCCCATGCACTGATCACGTGGATGATCATACACTAATCATGTGACAGATCATGCACTGATCACGTGGCTGATCATGCACTGATACCGTGACTGAGCATGGACTGATCACATGACTATCATGTAGTGATCACGTGACTTAATGGCGCTGATCATGTGACTGATCATGCACTGATCATGTTTGCTATCATACACTGATCATGTGCCTCTGGAGGCAATAAACAAAGAGCTGAGTAGGCATGAATCAAACAGTCAGCAGGCAATAATCATGGAACTCAGCTGTGAGGAATCATGCTGCTCAGCTGGCAATAATCAAGCAGCTGAGCAGGCAGGAATTACACAGCACAGCTGGCAATTGTCAAGCAGATGACAGGCAGGAATCGTGCAGCTCAGCTGGCAATTGTCAAGCAGATGAGCAGATAGTAATCACGCAGCTCAGCAGGCCCTGATCACGTGACTGAGCATGCACTGTTCACGTGGCTGATCATACACTGATCACGTGATTGATCATGCACTGATCACGTGGCTATCATGCACTGATCACGTGGCTGATCACACACGTATCACATGACTGATCATGCACTGATCACGTGGCTATCATGCACTGATCACGTGGCTGATCATGCAATGATCACGTAGCTACCATGTACTGGTCCCGTGACTGATCATGCACTGAACACGTGAATAATCATGCACTGATCACGTGACTGATCATGCACTGATCATGTGGCTATCATGCACTGCTACCTTGGCTGATCATGCAATGATCACGCAGCTACCATGTACTGGTCACGTGACTGATCATGCACTGATGACGTAATTGATCATGCACTGATCACGTGGCTGATCATACACTGATCACGTGATTGATCATGCACTGATCACGTGGCTGATCATACACTGTTCATATGTCTGACCATGCACTGATCACAAGGCTGATCATACACTGCTCACGTAACTGATCATGCACTTATCACGTAATTGATCATGCACTGATCACGTGGCTGATCATGCAATGATCACGTGGCTGATCATGCACTGATCACGTGGCTATCATGCACTGTTCACGTGGCTGATCATGGAATGATCACGCAGCTACCATGTACTGGTCACATGACTGATCATGCACTGATCACGTAACTGATCATGCACTGATCACCTGGCTTATCATGCATTGATTATGTGATTCATCATGTGCTGATCATGTTTGCTGTCATACACTGATCATGTGCCTCTGGAGGCAGTGAACAAAGAGCTGAGTAGGCAGGAATCAGTAGGCAATAATCATGGAACTCAGCTCTGAGAAATCATGCTGCTCAGCTGGCAATAATCAAGTAGATGAGCAGGCAGGAATTATGCAGCACAGGTGGCAATTGTCAAGCAGATGACAGGCAGGAATCGTGCAGCTCAGCTGGCAATTGTCAAGCAGATGAGCAGACAGTAATCACGCAGCTCAGCAGGCCTGATCACGTGACTGAGTATGCACTGTTCACGTGGCTAATCATACACTGATCACTTGGATATCATGCACTGATCACGTGGCTGATCATACACTGTTCACGTGTCTAACCATGCACTGATCTCGTGGCTGATCATACAATGCTCATGTAACTGATCATGCACTGATCACGTGGCTATCATGCACTGAATACTTGGCTGAACATGCACTGTTCACGTGGCTGATCACACACCTGTCACGTGACATATCATGCACTGATCACGTGGCACTCATGCACTGATCACGTGGCTGATCATACTCTGCTCACGTAACTCATCATGCACACATCACGTTTCTATCATGCACTGCTCACGTGGCTCGCATGGAATGATCACGTAGCTACCATGTACTGGTCACATGACTGATCATGCACAGATAACGTAAATGATCATGCACTGTTCACGTGACTGATCATGTACTGATCACGTGACTGATCATGCACTTATCATTTGGCTGATCATGCACTGATCACGTGGCTGATCATACACTGATCACGTGACTGATCATACACTGATCACGTGGCTATCATGCACTGATCACTTGGCTGGTCATACACTGATCACATGACTGATCATGCACTGTTCACGTGACTGATCATGTACAGATCACGTGAATAATCATTAAGTGATCACGTGGCTATACTGCACTGATCACATGGATATCATGCACTGAGCACGTGGCTGATCACACACGTATCACGTGACTGATCATGCACTGATCACGTGGCTATCATGCACTGATGACGGGGCTGATCATGCACTGATCACGTAGCTATCTGGCACTGATCACTTGGCTGATCCTACACTCATCACGGGACTGATCATGCACTGATCACGTGTCTATCATGCACTAATCACGTGGCTATCATTCACTGATCACGTGGATATCATGCACTGATCACGTGGCTGATCACACACGTATCACATGACTGATCATGCCCTGATCACGTGGCTATCATGCACTGATCACGTGGCTGATCATGCAATGATCACGTAGCTACCATGTACTGGTCACGTGGCTGATCATGCACTGATCACGTGACTGATCATGCAATGATCTCGTGTCTGATCATGCACTGATCACGTGGCTATCATGCATTGCTCACGTGGCCTGTCATGCAGTGATCACGTGGCTATCATGCACTACTCACTTGGCTGATCATGCAATGATCATGTAGCTACCATGTACTGGTCACGTGACTGATCATGCACTGATGACGTAATTGATCATGCACTGATCCGGTGGCTGATCATGCACTGATCACGTGACTGATCATGCACTGATCACGTGACTGATCATGCACTGATCACGTGGCTATCATGCACTGATCACTTGGCTGGTCATACACTGATCACGCAGCTACCATGTACTGGTCACGTGACTGATCATGCACTGATGACGTAACTGATCATGCACTGATCATGTGGCTGATCATGCACTGATCACGTGACTGATCATGCACTGATCACGGGACTGATCATGCACTGATCACGTGACTGAGCATGCACTGTTCACGTGGCTGATCATACACTGATCACGTGATTGATCCTGCACTTATCACTTGGATATCATGCACTGATCACGTGGCTGATCATACACTGTTCACGTGACTGATCATGCACTGATCACGTGACTGAGCATGCACTGTTCACGTGGCTGATCATGCAATGATCTGTAGCTACCATGTACTGGTCCCGTGAGTGACCATGCACTGATCACGTGACTGATCATTCACTGATCACGTGGCTATCATGCACTGCTCACGTGGCTGATCATGCAATGATCACGCAGCTACCATGTACTGGTCACATGACTGATCATGCACTGATCACGTAATTGATCATGCACTGATCACCTGGCTTATCATGCATTCATCATGTGACTGATCATGTGCTGATCATGTTTGGTGTCACACAATGATCATGTGCATCTGCAGGCAATGAAAAAAGAGCTGAGTAGGCAGGAATCAGTCAGCAGGCTATAATCATGAAACTCAGCTTTGAGAAATCATGCTGCTCAGCTGGCAATAATCAAGTAAATGAGCAGGCAGAAATTATGCAGCACAGGTGGCAATTGTCAAGGAGAGGACAGGCAGGAATCGTACAGCTCAGCTGGCAATTGTCAAGCAGATGAGCAGACAGTAATCACGCAGCTCAGCAGGCCCTTATCACGTGACTGAGCATGCACTGTTCACGTGGCTGATCACACACCTATCACGTGAATGATCATGCACTGATCACGTGGCTCTCATGCACTGATCACGTGATTGCCCATGCACTGATCACGTAATTGTATGCTCTGCTCACGTGGCTATCATGCACTGATGACGTGGCTGATCATGCACTGATCACGTAGCTATCTTGCACTGATCACTTGGCTGATCATACACTCATCACGGGACTGATGGTGCACTTATCACGGCGCTATCATGCATTGTCTACATGACTCCACATGCACTGATCTCGTGGATGATCATGCACTGATCACGTGACTGATCATGCACTGATCACGTGACTGATCATGCACTGATCACGTGGCTGATCATGCACTGATCACATAATTGATCATGCACTGATCATTTGGCTGATCATGCACTGATCACATGGCTGATCATACACTGATCACGTGACTGATCATGCACTGATCACGTGACTGATCATCCACTGATCAGTTGGCTATCATGCACTGATTACTTGGCTGATCATACACTGATCACGTGACTGATAATGCACTGATCATCTGGCTATCAGGCACTCATTACCTGGCTATCGTGCACTGATCACGTGGTTGATCATACACTGATCACGAGACTGATCATGCACTGATCACGTCTATATCATGCACTGATCACATGACTGCCCATGCACTGATCACCCGGATGATCATACACTGATCATGTGACAGATCATGCACTGATCACGTGGCTATCATGCACTGCTCACGCGGCTGTTCATGCAATGTTCACGTAGCTACCATGTACTGGTCACGTGAGTGATCATGCACTGATCACGTAATTGATCATGCACTGATCATGTGGCTGATCATGCACTGATCACGTGGCTGATCCTACACTGATCACGTAACTGATCATGCACTGATCACGTGCCTGGTCATGCACTGATCGCGTGGCTATCATGCACTGATCACTTGGCTGGACATACACTGATCACGTGCCTGGTCATGCACTGATCACGTGCCTGATCGTGCACTGATCACGGCGCTATCATGCATTGACTACATGACTCCACATGCACTGATCACGTGTATGATCATGCACTGATCACGTGACTGACCATGCACTGATCACGTGACTGATCATGCACTGATCACATGGCTGATCATGCACTGATCACGTGGCTATCATGCACTGCTCACGTGGCAGATCTGGCAATGATCACGTAGCTACCATGTACTGGTCACGTGACTGATCATGCACTGATCACGAAATTGATCATGCACTGATCATGTGGCTGATCATGCACTGATCACGTGACTGATCATACACTGATCACGTGCCTGGTCATGCACTGATCACGTGCCTGATCATGCACTGATCACGTGACTGATCATGCACTGATCTCGTGTCTGATCATGCACTGATCACGTGGCTATCATGCACTCCTCACGTGGCTGATCATGCTATGATCACGCAGCTACCATGTACTGGTCACATGACTGATCATGCACTGATCACGTGACTGATCATGCTGTGATCACGTGGCTATCGTGCACTACTCACGTGGCTGATCATGCAATGATCATGTAGCTACCATATACAGGTCACGTGAATGATCATACACCCATCAGGTGACTGATCATGCACTGATTACGTGGCTATCATGCACTGATCACGAGACTGATCATACACTGATCACGTCTATATCATGCACTGATCACATGAATGCCCATGCACTGATCACGTGGATGATCATACACTAATCATGTGACAGATCATGCACTGATCACGTGGCTGATCATGCACTGATACCGTGACTGAGCATGGACTGATCACATGACTATCATGTAGTGATCACGTGACTTAATGGCGCTGATCATGTGACTGATCATGCACTGATCATGTTTGCTATCATACACTGATCATGTGCCTCTGGAGGCAATAAGCAAAGAGCTGAGTAGGCACGAATCATACAGTCAGCAGGCAATAATCATGGAACTCAGCTGTGAGGAATCATGCTTCTCAGCCGGCAATAATCAAGCAGCTGAGCAGGCAGGAATTACACAGCACAGCTGGCAATTGTCAAGCAGATGACAGGCAGGAATCGTGCAGCTCAGCTGGCAATTGTCAAGCAGATGAGCAGACAGTAATCACGCAGCTCAGCAGGCCCTGATCACGTGACTGAGAATGCACTGTTCACGTGGCTGATCATACACTGATCACGTGATTGATCATGCACTGATCACTTGGATATCATGCATTGATCACGTGGCTGATCATACACTGTTCACGTGTCTGACCATGCACTGGTCACGTGGCTGATCATACACTGCTCACGTAACTGATCATGCACTGATCACGTGGCTATCATGCACTGAATACGTGGCTGAACATGCACTGTTCACGTGACTGCTCATGTACTGATCATGTGATTGATAATGCACTGATCACGTGGCTATCATGCTCTGCTCACATGTCTGATCATGCAACGATCACGTAGCAACCATGTACTGGTCTCGTGACTGATCATGCACTGATCACGTAAATGATCCTGCACTGATCACGTGGCTCATCACGCACTGATCCGGTGGCTGATCAGACACGTATCACGTGACTGATCATGTACAGATCACGTGACTAATCATGAAGTGATCACGTGGCTATCCTGCACTGATCACGTGGATATCATGCACTGATCACGTGGTTGATCACACAGGTATCACGT
Source organism: Bos taurus (assembly GCF_002263795.3). Classification (NCBI taxonomy): domain Eukaryota; kingdom Metazoa; phylum Chordata; class Mammalia; order Artiodactyla; family Bovidae; genus Bos; species Bos taurus. The sequence continues at coordinate 15,139 of NW_020191803.1, read as the reverse complement.
GACTGATCATGCACTGATCACGTGGCTATCATGCACAGATCACGTGGCTGATCATGCAATGATCACGTAGCTACCATGTACTTGTCACGTGACTGATCATGCACTGATCACGTGGCTGATCATGCACTGATATCATGCACTGCTCACGTGGCTGATCACACACGTATCACGTGACTGATCAGGCACTGATCACGTGGCTATCATGCACAGATCACGTGACTGATCATGTAATGATCACGTAGCTACCATGTACTGCTCACGTGACTGATCATGCACTGATCACGTGACTGATCATGAACTGATCACGTGGCTGATCATGCACTGATCACGTGGCTGATCATGCACTGATCACGTGACTGATCATGCACTGATCACGTGACTGATCATGCACTGATCACGTGTCTATCATGCACTAATCACGTGGCTATCATTCACTGATCACTTGGATATCATGCACTGATCACGTGGCTGATCACACACGTATCACATGACTGATCATGCACTGATCACGTGCCTGGTCATGCACTGATCATGTGGCTATCATGCACTGATCACTTGGCTGGACATACACTGATCACGTGCCTGGTCATGCACTGATCACGTGCCTGATCGTGCACTGATCACGGCGCTATCATGCATTGACTACATGACTCCACATGCACTGATCACGTGTATGATCATGCACTGATCACGTGACTGACCATGCACTGATCACGTGACTGATCATGCACTGATCACATGGCTGATCATGCACTGATCACGTGGCTATCATGCACTGCTCACGTGGCTGATCTGGCAATGATCACGTAGCTACCATGTACTGGTCACGTGACTGATCATGCACTGATCACGAAATTGATCATGCACTGATCATGTGGCTGATCATGCACTGATCACGTGACTGATCATACAATGATCACGTGACTGATCATGCACTGATCACGTGCCTGATCATGCACTGATCACGTGGCTATCATGCACTCCTCACGTGGCTGATCATGCTATGATCACGCAGCTACCATGTACTGGTCACATGACTGATCATGCACTGATCACGTGACTGATCATGCAGTGATCACGTGGCTATCGTGCACTACTCACGTGGCTGATCATGCAATGATCATGTAGCTACCATATACAGGTCACGTGAATGATCATACACCCATCAGGTGACTGATCATGCACTGATCACGTGGCTATCATGCACTGATCACGAGACTGATCATACATTGATCACGTCTATATCATGCACTGATCACATGAATGCCCATGCACTGATCACGTGGATGATCATACACTAATCATGTGACAGATCATGCACTGATCACGTGGCTGATCATGCACTGATACCGTGACTGAGCATGGACTGATCACATGACTATCATGTAGTGATCACGTGACTTAATGGCGCTGATCATGTGACTGATCATGCACTGATCATGTTTGCTATCATACACTGATCATGTGCCTCTGGAGGCAATAAGCAAAGAGCTGAGTAGGCACGAATCATACAGTCAGCAGGCAATAATCATGGAACTCAGCTGTGAGGAATCTAGCTTCTCAGCTGGCAATAATCAAGCAGCTGAGCAGGCAGGAATTACACAGCACAGCTGGCAATTGTCAAGCAGATGACAGGCAGGAATCGTGCAGCTCAGCTGGCAATTGTCAAGCAGATGAGCAGACACTAATCACGCAGCTCAGCAGCCCTGGATCACGTGACTGAGAATGCACTGTTCACGTGGCTGATCATACACTGATCACGTGATTGATCATGCACTGATCACGTGGATATCATGCACTGATCACGTGGCTGATCATGCAATGATCACGTAGCTACCATGTACTGCTCACGTGACTGATCATGCACTGATCACGTGACTGATCATGGACTGATCACGTGGCTGATCATGCACTGATCACGTGGCTGATCATGCACTGATCACGTGACTGATCATGCACTGATCACGTGACTGATCATGCACTGATCACGTAGCTATCTTGCACTGATCACTTGGCTGATCCTACACTCATCACGGGACTGATCATGCACTGATCACGTGTCTATCATGCACTAATCACGTGGCTATCATTCACTGATCACGTGGATATCATGCACTGATCACGTGGCTGATCACACACGTATCACATGACTGATCATGCACTGATCACGTGGCTATCATGCACTGATCACGTGGCTGATCATGCAATGATCACGTAGCTACCATGTACTGGTCCCGTGACTGATCATGCACTGAACACGTGAATAATCATGCACTGATCACGTGACTGATCATGCACTGATCATGTGGCTATCATGCACTGCTAACTTGGCTGATCATGCAATGATCACGCAGCTACCATGTACTGGTCACGTGACTGATCATGCACTGATGACGTAATTGATCATTCACTGATCATGTGGCTGATCATGCACTGATCACGTGACTGATCATGCACTGATCACGTGACTGATCATGCACTGATCACGTGGCTATCATGCACTGATCACTTGGCTGGTCATACACTGATCACGCAGCTACCATGTACTGGTCACGTGACTGATCATGCACTGATGACGTAACTGATCATGCACTGATCATGTGGCTGATCATGCACTGATCACGTGACTGATCATGCACTGATCACGTGACTGAGCATGCACTGTTCACGTGGCTGATCATACACTGATCACGTGATTGATCCTGCACTTATCACTTGGATATCATGCACTGATCACGTGGCTGATCATACACTGTTCACGTGACTGATCATGCACTGATCACGTGACTGAGCATGCACTGTTCACGTGGCTGATCATGCACTGATCACGTGATTGATCATGCACTGATCACTTGGATATCATGCACTGATCACGTGGCTGATCATACACTGTTCACGTGTCTGACCATGCACTGATCACATGGCTGATCATACACTGCTCACGTAACTGATCATGCACTTATCACGTAATTGATCATGCACTGATCACGTGGCTGATCATGCAATGATCTGTAGCTACCATGTACTGGTCCCGTGAGTGACCATGCACTGATCACGTTATTGATCATGCACTGATCCCGTGGCTGATCATGCACTGAACACGTTACTGACCATGCACTGATCACGTGACTGATCATGCACTGATCACGTGGCTATCATGCACTGCTCACGTGGCTGATCATGCAATGATCACGCAGCTACCATGTACTGGTCACATGACTGATCATGCACTGATCACGTAATTGATCATGCACTGATCACCTGGCTTATCATGCATTCATTATGTGACTGATCATGTGCTGATCATGTTTGGTGTCACACACTGATCATGTGCATCTGCAGGCAATGAACAAAGAGCTGAGTAGGCAGGAATCAGTCAGCAGGCTATAATCATGAAACTCAGCTTTGAGAAATCATGCTGCTCAGCTGGCAATAATCAAGTAGATGAGCAGGCAGAAATTATGCAGCACAGGTGGCAATTGTCAAGGAGAGGACAGGCAGGAATCGTACAGCTCAGCTGGCAATTGTCAAGCAGATGAGCAGACAGTAATCACGCAGCTCAGCAGGCCCTTATCACGTGACTGAGCATGCACTGTTCACGTGGCTGATCACACACCTATCACGTGAATGATCATGCACTGATCACGTGGCTCTCATGCACTGATCACGTGATTGCCCATGCACTGATCACGTAATTGTATGCACTGCTCACGTGGCTATCATGCACTGATGACGTGGCTGATCATGCACTGATCACGTAGCTATCTTGCACTGATCACTTGGCTGATCATACACTCATCACGGGACTGATGGTGCACTTATCACGGCGCTATCATGCATTGTCTACATGACTCCACATGCACTGATCTCGTGGATGATCATGCACTGATCACGTGACTGATCATGCACTGATCACGTGACTGATCATGCACTGATCACGTGGCTGATCATGCACTGATCACATAATTGATCATGCACTGATCATTTGGCTGATCATGCACTGATCACATGGCTGATCATACACTGATCACGTGACTGATCATGCACTGATCACGTGACTGATCATCCACTGATCAGTTGGCTATCATGCACTGATTACTTGGCTGATCATACACTGATCACGTGACTGATAATGCACTGATCATCTGGCTATCAGGCACTCATTACCTGGCTATCGTGCACTGATCACGTGGTTGATCATACACTGATCACGAGACTGATCATGCACGGATCACGTCTATATCATGCACTGATCACATGACTGCCCATGCACTGATCACCCGGATGATCATACACTGATCATGTGACAGATCATGCACTGATCACGTGGCTATCATGCACTGCTCACGCGGCTGTTCATGCAATGTTCACGTAGCTACCATGTACTGGTCACGTGAGTGATCATGCACTGATCACGTAATTGATCATGCACTGATCATGTGGCTGATCATGCACTGATCACGTGGCTGATCCTACACTGATCACGTAACTGATCATGCACTGATCACGTGCCTGGTCATGCACTGATCGCGTGGCTATCATGCACTGATCACTTGGCTGGACATACACTGATCACGTGCCTGGTCATGCACTGATCACGTGCCTGATCGTGCACTGATCACGGCGCTATCATGCATTGACTACATGACTCCACATGCACTGATCACGTGTATGATCATGCACTGATCACGTGACTGACCATGCACTGATCACGTGACTGATCATGCACTGATCACATGGCTGATCATGCACTGATCACGTGGCTATCATGCACTGCTCACGTGGCAGATCTGGCAATGATCACGTAGCTACCATGTACTGGTCACGTGACTGATCATGCACTGATCACGAAATTGATCATGCACTGATCATGTGGCTGATCATGCACTGATCACGTGACTGATCATACACTGATCACGTGACTGATCATGCACTGATCACGTGACTGATCATGCACTGATCACGTGGCTATCGTGCACTGATCACTTGGCTGGACATACACTGATCACGTGCCTGGTCATGCACTGATCACGTGCCTGATCATGCACTGATCACGTGACTGATCATGCACTGATCTCGTGTCTGATCATGCACTGATCACGTGGCTATCATGCACTGCTCACGTGGCAGATCTGGCAATGATCACGTAGCTACCATGTACTGGTCACGTGACTGATCATGCACTGATCACGAAATTGATCATGCACTGATCATGTGGCTGATCATGCACTGATCACGTGACTGATCATACACTGATCACGTGCCTGGTCATGCACTGATCACGTGCCTGATCATGCACTGATCACGTGACTGATCATGCACTGATCTCGTGTCTGATCATGCACTGATCACGTGGCTATCATGCACTCCTCACGTGGCTGATCATGCTATGATCACGCAGCTACCATGTACTGGTCACATGACTGATCATGCACTGATCACGTGACTGATCATGCTGTGATCACGTGGCTATCGTGCACTACTCACGTGGCTAATCATGCAATGATCATGTAGCTACCATATACAGGGCACGTGAATGATCATACACCCATCAGGTGACTGATCATGCACTGATTACGTGGCTATCATGCACTGATCACGAGACTGATCATACACTGATCACGTCTATATCATGCACTGATCACCTGAATGCCCATGCACTGATCACGTGGATGATCATACACTAATCATGTGACAGATCATGCACTGATCACGTGGCTGATCATGCACTGATACCGTGACTGAGCATGGACTGATCACATGACTATCATGTAGTGATCAGTGACTTAATGGCGCTGATCATGTGACTGATCATGCACTGATCATGTTTGCTATCATACACTGATCATGTGCCTCTGGAGGCAATAAACAAAGAGCTGAGTAGGCATGAATCAAACAGTCAGCAGGCAATAATCATGGAACTCAGCTGTGAGGAATCATGCTGCTCAGCTGGCAATAATCAAGCAGCTGAGCAGGCAGGAATTACACAGCACAGCTGGCAATTGTCAAGCAGATGACAGGCAGGAATCGTGCAGCTCAGCTGGCAATTGTCAAGCAGATGAGCAGATAGTAATCACGCAGCTCAGCAGGCCCTGATCACGTGACTGAGAATGCACTGTTCACGTGGCTGATCATACACTGATCACGTGATTGATCATGCACTGATCACTTGGATATCATGCATTGATCACGTGGCTGATCATACACTGTTCACGTGTCTGACCATTTGCACTGGTCACGTGGCTGATCATACACTGCCTCACGTAACTGATCATGCACTGATCACGTGGCTATCATGCACTGAATACGTGGCTGAACTGCCACTGGTCACATGACTTCTCATGTACTGATCATGTGATTGATAATGCACTGATCACGTGGCTATCATGCTCTGCTCAACGTGTCTGATCATGCAACGATCACGTAGCAACCATGTACTGGTCTCGTGACTGATCATGCACTGATCACGTAATTGATCCTGCACTGATAACGTGGCTCATCACCGCACTGATCCCGTGGCTGATCAGACACGTATCACGTGACTGATCATGTACAGATCACGTGACTAATCATGAAGTGATCACGTGGCTATCCTGCACTGATCAACGTGCGTATCATGCACTGATCACGTGGCTGATCATGCAATGATCACGTAGCTACCATGTAACTGCTCACGTGACTGATCATGCACTGATCACGTGACTGATCATGGACTGATCACGTGGCTGATCATGCCACTGATCACGTGGCTGATCATGCACTGATCACGTGACTGATCAGTGCACTGATCCACGTGACTGATCATGCACTGATCACGTGTCTATCATGCACTAATCACGGGGCTATCATTCACTGATCACGTGATATCATGCACTGATAACGTGGCTGATCACACACGTATCACATGACTGATCATGCACTGATCACGTGGCTATCATGCACTGATCACGTGGCTGATCATGCAATGATCACGTTAGCTACCATGTACTGGTCCCGTGACTGATCATGCACTGAACACGTGAATGAATCATGCACTGATCACGTGACTGATCATGCACTGATCATGTGGCTATCATGCACTGCTACCTGGCTGATCATGCAATGATCACGCAGCTACCATGTACTGGTCACGTGACTGATCATGCACTGATGACGTAATTGATCATTCACTGATCATGTGGCTGATCATGCACTGATCACGTGACTGATCATGCACTGATCACGTGACTGATCATGCACTGATCACGTGGCTATCATGCACTGATCACTTGGCTGGTCATACACTGATCACGCAGCTACCATGTACTGGTCACGTGACTGATCATGCACTGATGACGTAATTGATCATGCACTGATCATGTGGCTGATCATGCACTGATCACGTGACTGATCATGCACTGATCACGTGACTGAGCATGCACTGTTCACGTGGCTGATCATACACTGATCACGTGATTGATCCTGCACTTATCACTTGGATATCATGCACTGATCCACGTGACTGATCATGCACTGATACGTGATTTGATCCTGCACTTATCACTTGGATATCATGCACTGATCACGTGGCTGATCATACACTGTTCACGTGACTGATCATGCACTGATCACGTGACTGAGCATGCACTGTTCACGTGGCTGATCATGCAATGATCTGTAGCTACCATGTACTGGTTCCCGTGAGTGACCATGCACTGATCACGTGGACTGATCATGCACTGATCACGTGGCTATCATGCACTGCTCACGTGGCTGATCATGCAATGATCACGCAGCTACCATGTACTGGTCACATGACTGATCATGCACTGATCACGTAATTGATGATGCACTGATCAACCCTGGCTTATCATGCATTCATTTCATGTGACTGACTCATGTGCTGATCATGTTTGGTGGTCACACAATGATCATGTGCATTTCTGCAGGCAATGAACAAAAGAGCTGAGTAGGCGGAATCAGTCAGCAGGCTATAATCATGTAAACTCAGCTTTGAGAAATCATCGCTGCTCAGCTGGCAATAATCAAGTCAGATGAGCAAGGCAGAGATTTATCAGCACAGGTGGCAATTTCGTTCAAGGAGAGGACAGGCAGGAATCGTACAGCTCAGCTGGCAATTGTCAAGCAGATGAGCAGACAGTAATCACGCATGCTCAGCAGGCCCTATATCACGTGGACTGAGCATGCACTGTTCACGTGGCTGTCACACACCTATCACGTGATGATCATGCACTGATCACGTGGCTCTCATGCACTGATCACGTGATTGCCCATGCACTGATCACGTAATTGTATGCACTGCTCACGTGGCTATCATGCACTGATGACGTGGCTGATCATGCACTGATCACGTAGCTATCTTGCACTGATCACTTGGCTGATCATACACTCATCAAGGGACTGATGGTGCACTTATCACGGCGCTAATCATGCATTGTCTACATGACTCCACATGCACTGATACTCGTGGATGATCATGCACTGATCACGTGACTGATCATGCCACTGATCACGTGACTGATCATGCACTGATCACGTGGCTGATCATGCACTGATCACATAATTGATCATGCACTGATCATTTGGCTGATCATGCACTGATCAATGGCTGATCATACACTGATCACGTGACTGATCATGCACTGATCACGTGACTGATCATCCACTGATCAGTTTGGCTATCATGCACTGATTACTTGCTGATCATACACTGATCACGTGACTGATAATGCACTGATCATCTGGCTATCAGGCACTCATTACCTGGCTATCGTGCACTGATCAGTGGTTTGATCATACACTGATCACGAGACTGATATGCCACTGATCACGTCTATATCATGGACTGATCACATGACTGCCATGCACTGATCACCCGATGATCATACACTGATCATGTGACAGATCATGCACTGATCACGTGGCTATCATGCACTGCTCACGCGGCTGTTCATGCAATGTTCTCGTGCTACCATGTACTGGTCACGTGAGTGATCATGCACTGATCACGTAATGATCATGCACTGATCATGTGGCTGATCATGCACTGATCACGTAATTGGATCATGCACTGATCATGTGGCTGATCATGCACTGATCACGTGCTGATCCTACACTGATCACGTAACTGATCATGCACTGATCACGTGCCTGTCATAGCACTGATCGCGTGGCTATCATGCACTGATCACTTGGCTGCGCATACATAATCACGTGCCTGGTCATGCACTGATCACGTGCCTGATCGTGCACTGATCAGGCGCTATCATGCATTGACTACATGACTCACATGCACTGATCACGTGTATGATCATGCACTGATCACGTGACTGACCATGCACTGATCACGTGACTGATCATGCACTGATCACTATGGCTGATCCTGCACCTGATCACGTGGGGCTATCATGCACTGCTGCCACAGTGGCAGATCCTGGCAATGATCACCGTATGCTACCATGTACTTGGGTCCACGTGGACTGATCATACGCACTGATCATCGAAAATTGATCATGCAGCTCGAATACATGTGGCTGATCAATGCACTGATCACGTGAACTGCATCATACCACTGATCAACCGTGGCCTGGCTCATGGCACTGATCAACGTGCCATGATCATGCACTGATCACGTGATGATCATGCACTGATCTCGTGTCTGATCATGCACTGGATCACGTGGCTATCATGCACTCCTCACGTGGCTGATTCATGCTATGATCAACGCAGCTACCATGTACTTGGTCACATGACTGATCATGCACTGATCACGTGACTGATCATGCTGTGATCACGTGGCTATCGTGCACTACTCACGTGGCTGATCATGCAATGATCATGTAGCTACCATATACAGGTCACGTGAATGGATCATACACCCATCAGGTGACTGATCATGCCACTGATTTACGTGGCTATCATGCACTGATCACGAGACTGATCATACACTGATCACGTCTATATCATGCACTGATCACATGAATGCCCATGCAATGATCACGTGGATGATCATACACTAATCATGTGACAGATCATGCACTGATCACGTGGCTGATCATGCACTGATACCGTGACTGAGCATGGACTGATCACATGACTATCATGTAGTGATCACGTGACTTAATGGCGCTGATCATGTGACTGATCATGCACTGATCATGTTTGCTATCATACACTGATCATGTGCCTCTGGAGGCAATAAGCAAAGAGCTGAGTAGGCACGAATCATACAGTCAGCAGGCAATAATCATGGAACTCAGCTGTGAGGAATCATGCTTCTCAGCCGGCAATAATCAAGCAGCTGAGCAGGCAGGAATTACACAGCACAGCTGGCAATTGTCAAGCAGATGACAGGCAGGAATCGTGCAGCTCAGCTGGCAATTGTCAAGCAGATGAGCAGACAGTAATCACGCAGCAGCTCAGCAGGCCCTGATCACGTGACTGAGAATGCACTGTTCACGTGGCTGATCATACACTGATCACGTGATTGATCATGCACTGATCACTTGGATATCATGCATTGATCACGTGGCTGATCATACACTGTTCACGTGTCTGACCATGCACTGGTCACGTGGCTGATCATACACTGCTCACGTAACTGATCATGCACTGATCACGTGGCTATCATGCACTGAATACGTGGCTGAACATGCACTGTTCACGTGACTGCTCATGTACTGATCATGTGATTGATAATGCACTGATCACGTGGCTATCATGCTCTGCTCACATGTCTGATCATGCAACGATCACGTAGCAACCATGTACTGGTCTCGTGACTGATCATGCACTGATCACGTAAATGATCCTGCACTGATCACGTGGCTCATCACGCACTGATCCGGTGGCTGATCAGACACGTATCACGTGACTGATCATGTACAGATCACGTGACTAATCATGAAGTGATCACGTGGCTATCCTGCACTGATCACGTGGATATCATGCACTGATCACGTGGCTGATCACACAGGTATCACGTGACTGATCATGCACTGATCACGTGGCTATCATGCACAGATCACGTGGCTGATCATGCAATGATCACGTAGCTACCATGTACTTGTCACGTGACTGATCATGCACTGATCACGTGGCTGATCATGCACTGATATCATGCACTGCTCACGTGGCTGATCACACACGTATCACGTGACTGATCAGGCACTGATCACGTGGCTATCATGCACAGATCACGTGACTGATCATGTAATGATCACGTAGCTACCATGTACTGCTCACGTGACTGATCATGCACTGATCACGTGACTGATCATGAACTGATCACGTGGCTGATCATGCACTGATCACGTGGCTGATCATGCACTGATCACGTGACTGATCATGCACTGATCACGTGACTGATCATGCACTGATCACGTGTCTATCATGCACTAATCACGTGGCTATCATTCACTGATCACTTGGATATCATGCACTGATCACGTGGCTGATCACACACGTATCACATGACTGATCATGCACTGATCACGTGCCTGGTCATGCACTGATCATGTGGCTATCATGCACTGATCACTTGGCTGGACATACACTGATCACGTGCCTTGTCATGCACTGATCACGTGCCTGATCGTGCACTGATCACGGCGCTATCATGCATTGACTACATGACTCCACATGCACTGATCACGTGTATGATCATGCACTGATCACGTGACTGACCATGCACTGATCACGTGACTGATCATGCACTGATCACATGGCTGATCATGCACTGATCACGTGGCTATCATGCACTGCTCACGTGGCTGATCTGGCAATGATCACGTAGCTACCATGTACTGGTCACGTGACTGATCATGCACTGATCACGAAATTGATCATGCACTGATCATGTGGCTGATCATGCACTGATCACGTGACTGATCATACACTGACCACGTGACTGATCATGCACTGATCACGTGCCTGATCATGCACTGATCACGTGGCTATCATGCACTCCTCACGTGGCTGATCATGCTATGATCACGCAGCTACCATGTACTTGGTCACATGACTGATCATGCACTGATCACGTGACTGATCATGCAGTGATCACGTGGGCTATCGTGCACTACTCACGTGGCTGATCATGCAATGATCATGTAGCTACCATATACAGGTCCACGTGAATGATCATACACCCATCAGTGACTGATCATGCACTGATCACGTGGCTATTCATGCCACTGATCACGGAGACTGATCATACATTGATCACGTCTATATCATGGCACTGGATCACATGAATGCCCATGCACTGATCACGGTGGATGATCATACACTAATCAATGTGACAGATCATGCACTGATCACGTGGCTGATCATGCACTGATACCGTGACTGGAGCATGGACTGATCACATGACTATCATGTAGTGATCACGTGACTTAATGGCCCTGATCAAGTGACTGATCATGCACTGATCATGTTTGCTATCATACACTGATCATGTGCCTCTGGAGGCAATAGCAAAGAGCTGAGTAGGCACGAATCATACAGTCAGCAGGCAATAATCATGGAACTCAGCTGTTGAGGAATCTAGCTTCTCAGCTGGCAATAATCAAGCAGCTGAGCAGGCAGGAATTACACAGCACAGCCTGGCAATTGTCCAAGCAGATGACAGGCAGGAATCGTGCAGCTCAGCTGGCAATTGTCAAGCAGATGAGCAGACACTAATCACGCCAGCTCAGCAGCCCCGGATCACGTGACTGAGAATGACACTGTTCACGTGGCTGATCATACACTGATCACGTGATTGATCATGCACTGATCACTTGGACTATCAGCCTGATCACGTGGCCTGATCATGCAATGATCAGGTAGCTACCATGCACTGATCACGTGACTGATCATGCACTGATCACGTGACTGATCATGGACTGATCACGTGGCTGATCATGCACTGATCACGTGGCTGATCATGCACTGATCACGTGACTGATCATGCACTGATCACGTAGCTATATCTTGCACTGATCACTTGGCTGATCCTACACTCATCACGGGACTGATCATGCACTGATCACGTGTCTATCATGCACTAATCACGTGGCTATCATTCACTGATCACGTGGATATCATGCACTGATCACGTGGCTGATCACACACGTATCACATGACTGATCATGCACTGATCACGTGGCTATCATGCACTGATCACGTGGCTGATCATGCAATGATCACGTAGCTACCATGTACTGGTCCCGTGACTGATCATGCACTGAACACGTGAATAATCATGCACTGATCACGTGACTGATCATGCACTGATCATGTGGCTATCATGCACTGCTAACTTGGCTGATCATGCAATGATCACGCAGCTACCATGTACTGGTCACGTGACTGATCATGCACTGATGACGTAATTGATCATTCACTGATCATGTGGCTGATCATGCACTGATCACGTGACTGATCATGCACTGATCACGTGACTGATCATGCACTGATCACGTGGCTATCATGCACTGATCACTTGGCTGGTCATACACTGATCACGCAGCTACCATGTACTGGTCACGTGACTGATCATGCACTGATGACGTAACTGATCATGCACTGATCATGTGGCTGATCATGCACTGATCACGTGACTGATCATGCACTGATCACGTGACTGATCATGCACTGATCACGTGACTGAGCATGCACTGTTCACGTGGCTGATCATACACTGATCACGTGATTGATCCTGCACTTATCACTTGGATATCATGCACTGATCACGTGGCTGATCATACACTGTTCACGTGACTGATCATGCACTGATCACGTGACTGAGCATGCACTGTTCACGTGGCTGATCATGCACTGATCACGTGATTGATCATGCACTGATCACTTGGATATCATGCACTGATCACGTGGCTGATCATACACTGTTCACGTGTCTGACCATGCACTGATCACATGGCTGATCATACACTGCTCACGTAACTGATCATGCACTTATCACGTAATTGATCATGCACTGTTCACGTGGCTGATCATGCAATGATCTGTAGCTACCATGTACTGGTCCCGTGAGTGACCATGCACTGATCACGTTATTGATCATGCACTGATCACGTGGCTGATCATGCACTGAACACGTTACTGACCATGCACTGATCACGTGACTGATCATGCACTGATCACGTGGCTATCATGCACTGCTCACGTGGCTGATCATGCAATGATCACGCAGCTACCATGTACTGGTCACATGACTGATCATGCACTGATCACGTAATTGATCATGCACTGATCACCTGGCTTATCATGCATTCATCATGTGACTGATCATGTGCTGATCATGTTTGGTGTCACACACTGATCATGTGCATCTGCAGGCAATGAACAAAGAGCTGAGTAGGCAGGAATCAGTCAGCAGGCTATAATCATGAAACTCAGCTTTGAGAAATCATGCTGCTCAGCTGGCAATAATCAAGTAGATGAGCAGGCAGAAATTATGCAGCACAGGTGGCAATTGTCAAGGAGAGGACAGGCAGGAATCGTACAGCTCAGCTGGCAATTGTCAAGCAGATGAGCAGACAGTAATCACGCAGCTCAGCAGGCCCTTATCACGTGACTGAGCATGCACTGTTCACGTGGCTGATCACACACCTATCACGTGAATGATCATGCACTGATCACGTGGCTCTCATGCACTGATCACGTGATTGCCCATGCACTGATCACGTAATTGTATGCACTGCTCACGTGGCTATCATGCACTGATGACGTGGCTGATCATGCACTGATCACGTAGCTATCTTGCACTGATCACTTGGCTGATCATACACTCATCACGGGACTGATGGTGCACTTATCACGGCGCTATCATGCATTGTCTACATGACTCCACATGCACTGATCTCGTGGATGATCATGCACTGATCACGTGACTGATCATGCACTGATCACGTGACTGATCATGCACTGATCACGTGGCTGATCATGCACTGATCACATAATTGATCATGCACTGATCATTTGGCTGATCATGCACTGATCACATGGCTGATCATACACTGATCACGTGACTGATCATGCACTGATCACGTGACTGATCATCCACTGATCAGTTGGCTATCATGCACTGATTACTTGGCTGATCATACACTGATCACGTGACTGATAATGCACT